>NC_056728.1:1933139991-1933239991 GCF_019279795.1 Protopterus annectens | reverse complement strand
AGGAGTGACAGGAAACAAAAAATAATTGTTCTGGTTTCTCAGTTTTCTATGATTAATCACTAATTTACTAGATGTTAAAAAGGATTGTTGTATTTTAACTCTATATCTTTAATTCATGTCTTTAAAAACAGTACCAGCATTTAAAGTTTCTCTGCAGCTGCTCAGTATTTCTTTCTTTAGAGATGTACATATGAATTAAACATATAAATTGCTATAACCTAATTTTCAGCTTCTGCATGCCTTCTCTGTTCCCTCACAGTTCAACAGCGTATCTATGTGTTTTTCAATCCCTCACTCCTACAGAGCCCAACCTGCTCAAGGTAAACTGCAAATATTAATTCATTATTACAGAAAGGAAACACAGTACTTTCAGAAAACATGCTGTAAATCCAGTGTTGTCTGTGCTAAGAATAGTAAACATTTTAAGTACAGGATTATGTTTACAATTACCACTGCACACTGTAAATGATGTTTCTTATGAGTTTCTGGAAAGGACTTCATAATGCACAAATAGAAATAAAGAAACATGATTTTATATGCTGCAGTAGAACCTGAAATTCAAGCATTTTTCTAACAAATAAATTGTCTTTACAGTAGTATAGCAATTAGTACTGCTATTCTGTGCACAGTAACAAACCAGGAATACATAAATTAGTTAAATAAGTAAATCCATTACGAAACATTTATTTTTTTTTCTTAAGAGATACATGAGAGTAAAGATAAAAAAAAACTCTTTCTTGCAACTAAGCATTTTAGGTCATCACTCCTTTATGCCTAACTTTTAAACAGATTATGCAATTAAACAGCACAAAACAGTACCAAGGAAAGATCTTTTTTTTCAGTTTGTTGGCATGTTCCTACTTGGAACTTGGTTAGCTAGATGCTGTGCATTTTTCCATCACAGAGGTAGAAAGAAGGAAAGGGTTAATCATGCTTGTTTTAAACATTTTCATTGAAACACAACACAAACGTTCCAGATGTGCAGGGGTTGTCCACTCCCAACATATACAATTATCTTTATATGTAGGATGGTGTCTTCATTACAATATTTTTGAAGTGCAACTCATGCTCTATTAACTGTTTCAAGATGCAAGTGATGTCTTAAACCTTGACACACTGAATTGACTATTTCTTTCTTTCTTTACGTTTCAATATGAATAATTCATTTATGTAAGTGTTTTTCATTTTGTTTGATATAGTATGAATTTCTTAGTCATTTTTTCATGTTCTTCTGTTAATTCTATGTGTGTATTAATCTTTCTCCTACGTTATTCTCCTCCAGCTACTGTTGAAATACAATACAAGGAGGTTGCCAGTAAATACAGAACACATCAGTATTCAAGACATGTATACAGTTCTGCAGCACAACAAGATTAAGAATCATATGTGCCTTTAGTGACAGCAGAAGTTATAAGGTCACAGCAGTACTGTTAGATACTGTTGTAGTTGCACAATTACTACTAATGTCAGACAAATAAGTCAGATTTAAGAGCAGAGGCCACATACATTTGATTCATTTTTCAAAAAAAAAAAAAAAAATACTTGCCTTACTGTTTATACTGCTGTGAGTTTTTCAACATAATCTTGAAGCTGCAGAAAGGTTTCATCTTGTTTGGAAAGAGTAATCCCTTAAGTTGTTTTACATAAAATGAGTGCACTTCTATTATCTTGGCAAACTTTATTCAAGTAACATAGTGATATTATCTGTACACTCAGTATGTAATATAAATACTAAATGAAATACATGTTTTTGTTTTCCTGAAGCAATTTCCATAACTAATGTTATGCTGGCTATTTCATGTAGTATTTTTATTTAAAACAAGACATTTAAACAGTAACTAATTCATTGCTAGTTGCCAGGCATGTCACCCAGGAGACCGTTGAGGATTCTAAGCCAGTTGTCTCAGTTTTACTGTCTGGATAAGTGCTTCATGTCTATATAGTATAGTGTTGAATTCCTTCCATCTCAGTTTGCCTAATGTGTGACCATAAGCATGTCACTTAAACATATCTCCTGAGTCACCCCTAGGTGTACTTCTGTCCCTTGCACTTAACCTTATTAAAAAATGTAATACAAGTAGTGTTTTACTTAGAGACTCAAATAGTAGTTAAATGAAGGCCAAGGGAGTCTATCAGGACTATAGAAAGCAACACATGTACAGTTGCGTTATACAAGACACTGAGCTACAATTCTCCCTTTCAGAAGTTCAAGATCCAGTACCATGGGTTTTGACTCTTTCAGAAATAAACTAAATATAAAAACATAGAGAGACAGAGAGATAAAAATTCAAAACTTATTGCTATACATTTGGAAACTTTCAGCAATGGGCTCCAGAGGTTTTTATCCGCTTCTCCCATATTGCTTCTACTTAAATACATTCAGATCTCTGTACCACAGATGGGGGAAATAATCCAAGATACTACAGTGTTCTCCTTACTATATATTTCTCCAAAGTCATACTCACAATTCAGCTACAATAAGCACCACAGTTATCATCTTTCTAAATTTCTCTAGACATCCAAGTCAGAAGCTAGAGGAATTCTACCATGAATAATATAAAAACCTTCGGACCAGGCACTGTCAAACATATATACATTTCTGCATCTGACTAACTTTTTTGCTCATGAATTAAGACAAAGCCAAAAATAATGGCAGGGGAAAGGCCCAGGTCATGGAAATTTTTAATGTGATCTAATTCAGCAGGAAAATGAAGTACAAGTTTTGAATCAGCATGTGTTTCCTGAAGAATTAGAAGAAGGAAACTACAATGTTTGGTATTATTGACTGATTGTAACCTCCAGTGATTCAACAGAAAATTCAAACATTTTGCAAGGCACAGAGTAACAGTATGAGGCAAAACTAGGGGCCTTCTGTAAAATCAGGAGCAGATAAAAGCTAAAAAATCAGGAGCAGCTAAAAGCTATGACAGATTAAGCAGCCCCAAAATTTATCCACAACACCTTGCATACATTTGACCCTCATCTTCCTAATTCTCACAAGCCAATATGTTATTATCACTTATCTTGTCTACTTACAACTACACACACCACAGGCAACAACACTGGTGCTTAGTCCCAGATCACAACCCCTGCTTCCTTGAATGGCCAGTGTTCAAATACCAGTAACGAAAGGCATACTGCCCAGTTAAACTCCAGTACGGTGACCTCCAGTTCAGAATATTGATTTTTGCTGAAATGTTGAATATTCAAGACAGAATTATTAATTTACATCATGGCCTCATTTAGTTTTTTAACATCATCATTATAAACTCCTTGCTTGAGTCATGGATGTTAAAACTATTGGCAATTCAGTAGCAGAGTCCTGTGGACCACTTTCAAGAAGCATCTTTGTGGAGTGGTAGCCAGCTCGCTGATCATTTCTTGAAGTACTTTTAGAATCAGTCATCCCATTTTTGATACATGTTTTGATGTTTTGCTTGGATATGTGGGTATATACATGATGCTCCAAACTCAGTATTTATCTTGTAATAGTCATTTAGTTCATTCAGGTTAGAGATCACGAAATCATTTTGCTGTTGCTGAGTTTCTTGCGCTTTTAATTTTCAGTTAACGAGGACTCTACCATTTTCATTATGAAGATTATTATTCAAAGAGAGAACTGTACTGTGTGTAGGGATTGTTAGTACATCTCCAAGTTAACAAGTGAAAATAATGTTGTTTAATTTAATCATGACATTCTATTTTACATAAAACAACCTCAGAATTATAGTATAGTATTATCTATTCATTAAGCAACATTCAAAAAGTATTGCAACTTAATGAAAGGCTCATCTGTTTCTGAAATGTTATTTCTATGTTATGTTAAAATAATATTATAAAGTGAGTATGTGACACCTGATAACAATCTTCATATTAAGATATGAGTAATTTAATTATGTCATCCAGTAATAAAGAATAAACCAAATATGTGCATTGATATATAAATAACTGCATTCATAAATATATCCATTGATGCTGACATACACGCAGTCAGACATAAAGAGACCACAAGTGAAATTACTAAGGTTATTTCTTATGGGTGGTTAATAAGATTGTCTATAACCTACAAAGAATTATGTTAAAAGTTCCATTGTAAATGGAAAAGAAAAGAGGGACTGGTGTATTCATTCCAGTATGGAAGTCACACCTAAAATGCAGGGCCTGCGTTTCACAAGTAAAGTTTAAGGCTGAGAGGCCTGAGGGACTGTGGGAAGGTATATTATTAAATTCATATACACGAGAAAGCTGAATATGATAATTCCACTCAAGATAATAGTGACGTTTGTCAACATCCACTGTGGATGAAGTATCTATTAACAATATTTTTGGGAGTACTGATCCGCTATGGAATCACGTTTCATTATAAGTTATAGGGCTGGTTATTATATTCAAAATGTGCTTGGTCTTTGCTCTCATGCATCTTTTGCAATTGTGCTATTTATGGTCATGGGTATAAAGGAGGCATATTTAGTTTTAATAGAACTACTGCAATTGTAATAAGGCAGGACAGATGTATATGTCCATATGACAACTGTTGAGGATAGAATGAAACTCATACGTGTCTAGATGAATGGGAATGAAAAAAACAGCTAATCTAACAAAGGCTCAACAGATTTCACAACGATATAAGTAAAAAACGATCCCTGTGAATAAATCAGTTCTCAAACCTATCATTTGAAGACATTACGTATTCCTGGCTGAGAAAATAGTCATGTAATAAGCATCGTGTCACTAATATCTAACAAGACAAAATGCCAACAGTGAAAGCAAAGACAGAAACAAAGGTAACCAAGTATAATAAAGCTGCGGCAAATGCAACCTATACTGGAAGGATACTGTGATGCTGAAGTCACAAAAAGAATAATGCAGACATGTCATTAGTTTTGCTAATTTTAACAGAAGCCATGAGAAATGCAAAATGCATGTCTTTCTTAATTTGGCTAGAATTTGTCCAATTACCTAGGAATGGTGAAACAGTTGAGTTGATGCTGTTGCTATACTCTGGCTTAAGTTTCTGTTAATAAAATAAAATTTCTTAAGAACCTTTTGTGTGATGAATTAAGTGTATTAACTTTTAGCAGTGAAAATGCCCCAGTGAAGAGCGCTGTGCATTTCTATTGTATTTTTATCTTCTTGTGAATTATGGAAAGCCAAATTGCCTCTGGAATTTAAAATATACAATGAGTGACCAAGTACACTTTCTCCTACAATGAAATACATTTTGAATACACCAGTTAAGAACTAAAGCCTAACCAATCAGAGTAATTAGAGATCATATTATAGCATACCAACTGAAAAAAAGTCATCCACTGCCCATTTCAAGGAAAAGGCAATAGATTAACTTTTGTAAAGCTTCAACTAGTCATCTTAAAGACTTAATCAAGGAAGTAGGATTTATAAAATAGTGACTCTTTCTCCGAGAGCAGGACTGCAGCTGATGAATAAAAGGACATCAGTAACTGATGAATCAGGTCTGCTTATAAATTAATCACTGTCAGTCTGTAGCAGACATTGCAAAATGGGTATGTCTCATTGTTTAAAGCATAACATCTTCATAGCAACCAAATAAACTATAGCGTATTGCTAAAATATCAATAGTGAAAAAATGCTCAAATGTTTTTGTTAATATATATAAAAGTCTGCACAAAGTTCATCTTCAGCTAAGTATTAATAAAAAAAAACTAAATAAATAAAAAAACAGTATTTGGAGAGGTCTTCAATGATAGAGGTGATTCTTTCTTATTTTGCAGTAATCTTTAATATTTTCAAAGCAAAGCACATAGCACCAGGCTATACCAACATTACTACATGAACTCTGTGGTTCATTCTAATAACTTCTAACCAGATGAGCTGCATATGAATATAATTCAGTATAAGAGTTAATTTAGACATGGCATAAGCTTTAATGTTTAGTATGGTAGCAGATGGAATGGCAACTTACCTGCTAATTGTCATATGTAAATGGTTAATGAGGCAACCATCATAACCGTGATGCCATCAACATCTTTACATTGTACAAGCTCTAACAGTATTTATTAATTATGGCAGTCAGGTTTCCTTGACAGACTGTATGCTTGTTTTAATTATTATTATATCTCTGTTATATAATTGTCAAAACAGAAGACCAGAGCAGCATTCCCTCAGATACATGTAGGATTAATATGTCATCCTATGGGTGCTCTCCTATATATGAGATTAAGAAGTAACCAGCTAACCAGTCAAATAGAACAAATGAAGTTGTAATGGGTCCATAACTATGGAGATTTCTGACAACAATTGCTAATTTCTGCAGTATTGACTATACAATGGAAATGTAAAAGGTTTGGTCAAGGAGTAAAAGCATATCTTTGTATCAGTGTGTAATTAGGTGCAGCTTATATCCAGGTAACCAACTAGGGCATTCGGACACTTAGACTGACACAAGAGAGCAGTGATAACCTAAGGGAATGTTAAGCTGTTGGTCAAAAAAGTTATTTGTAACCCATAGAGTGTTAATTTTAAAGCTCTTCAAATAAAATATCTCCTCGAAGACCTGTGAAGTCCTTTAATATGTATCTTGCTGCATCATGTGCTTTCCACTCAATACACTTAATATAGGAAAATTTCTCTGAACAAGTTTTGCTAATTAAAATAAAGTTACTTAAATAATTTAGGAGACAGTTTAGATGATGCTTTTTACCTGAGTGGCAAACTGGTCCATTACATATTTTACTAGTGTGTATTATGAAAGTTTTGAAGTACTGGCACCCTAAACAACTTTTTTTCTACATTCATCATGCTAAACAGCGGGTTAGGTTGCTATAATTTAGTAATATGGTACTGGCAGTCATGTTTTTTAGCAATTTAGAAGTTGGTGGACTTGCGTGATATCAAGACATTTGCAATTCCATAGTGCAGTTGTTATATATATCATCATTAAAGCTACTGTAGTCATAACTCATCTTGTACAACCACTACTTTGCTCTATGTAAGTATATAAATGCAATACCAAGATCATTCTAAATTCATCCAGATGCCAGTGAAGAACAAGAAACGTCTTGCTACTCATACAAAAAAAATAAATAAATAAATATATATATATATATATATATATATATATATATATATATATATATATTTATGCTATACTTCCTTACTGTATGCCTTAATACTGCCTCCAAAGTTTTAGTCTGAGATATATATTTATATATATGTGTGTGTGTGTGTGTGTGTGTGTGTGTGTGTGTGTGTGTGATTGTGCATGTTTTATGCCAGTTAAGGACCATCAAGGACCAGTATAATTTTCTAGCTCCCACAACTAAATAAGGCAGGTTTCAGATAATGAAAAAAAGAATGAATACATTAATAAATCAAATATTTTCAGAGACAGTATGCTGAAATCACACACACAGTCACCAGTGGCTTGAAGAGGTAGAAATCTTTGCATTATAAACATTGTACACAATAAATGAAAGTAGGCAATCGAATGGAAAGTGATCCCTAATGCAAATTAGATGCAAACTCGTGCAGGATATTAATCATGTAAAGCAAAAAGTAGATGCATTGTCACTTAAAGCCTACAATAGAAAGCCATGAAAACATGCATGACTTATTCAGACATTGTCTGTGCATGTTTTCCCAACATCCACGTTAAATCACTGAGTCTGTGTAAGTCACGCAGCATTTTCATTACTCACATGTAATCACCACGCTGAAGCATCATTCCCCAGAGACCATTTCCTAATGAGTAAAAGAGTCAACAAACCTGCTTACACACAAATATGCTTACATACACAGACAAAGACACAAGCTTGGCATAATAATCCTGTACCACCCCCCACCAACTTACACACAAATTCACTCAAACGCAACAGACTCAGCAGATAAATATGCATCAAGAAGAGTAGCAGTAACTAATTTAAAATGTCAGTGCATTTGAAACTATGAAAGGACAAAGGAACACCGTATTTAAATACTTCTTAATTACTGGCTTTGTTAATGCGATATAAAGGTGATTAGTATTCATAGGTTACATGTAATGGTGATGAATGTCAGCTTCCTACTGCTCAAAATGTAATGCAATAATTCTCATCACAGCAGGAATTAGCTCATGCATCCATGCCTTAATGTTCAGTATCGTATCACACAGTTCTTATGTTACAATGTTCTTGCTCTCTCTCTATTTATGTATGTGTGTATATAAATATACAAAGGACTTGCTCTGTTTTTTATTTTTTTTCAATAATTTTTATTTTTATTTATTTTTTTCATTTATATAAATCACAATCATTTCCATTCTTAGAGCATGACCATCAGTGAATGTTATACATTGTAGTCAATATAGTAACATGTAGGTCATAAAACATATCTATTTACACAGTGGTGGTGCTGCGGTAGAGTTGTCGCCTCACAGTAAGACGTCCTGTTCGATTCTCAGCTTGAGCATCTTCTGTGTGGAGACATGCGTGAATGGGCGTACCTTCGTTGAAGGTTGTGCATCAGGGCTGGCAACTCGGCATGTAAAAATCTACTGCCAATCATTAGCAGACCGGAGTTCTGCTGTGGCGACCCCTAACCAAGAAAAGCCGAAAGACACAAACAAACAATAAAGATGCTTTCTCAGTCAATTCCATTGTTATAAAAACAGCACATAGCATAAGGATTGCGAGTCCATAGTTTGACTATGTGATCATGTGTATATTTTTAGGTTCCTTTGTACCTTGTTACTATGTAGTATGTATGATGTTTTATGCTAGTATGATGTTAAAGGTTTATTACCAAATTTCTCGGGCTTTCATATATTTGTTTCTTTTATCCATTACTATTTTATGGGCTAAAAGATGTTTTATAGCTATTTTTTTGAATCCAAACAAAAAGTGAACTGAACAAACTGATGAACCAAAAGACCAAGACGAACAGGAGCTGCATAGAATAGAACTATTTAATAGTGTTTCTGAAGAAGGAAAAGCACAGTCTGTTTCTGAAAGTATTTCTGAAGAAGGAAAAGCACAGTCTGTTTCCGAAAGCGCTAACACTATTAAATAGTTCTATTCTACGCAGCTCCTGTTTGTCTTGGTCTTTTGGTTCATTATTTTTTTGAATCCCTCAAGATATATTTGTAGGGTCTAACCATTCAAAATTTATGTATAGCTTCATTAGTAAGAACATTATTATAAGTATATTCACTTGTTTTCCTGATATGCTAGATGGGCGAATATGTAGACGGACAAATTCCCATGTTAGTGTTGATGTTTGATATCCCATTTTTTGCAGTTGTATCTTGAGGGAATTCCAGAGTTTGTACACACATTTGCAACTCCAAAATATATGCATTAGGTCTGCTGCTTGGTCCTTACAGTGTGGGCAGTATGGTGATTTGGATACATTGAATTTGTGGAGTATTACGGGTGTGAAATATGCATTACTATTTATCATGAGCTGCGTGTATAACAGTTTTTTAAGGGGTATGCTTTTCAGTGTTACATTGATTGCATGACTTATTTGCTGGTCATCTATGGATGGTTTTAATTTTTTCCAATAGTTAGAGAAGAGGAGGTCCTTCTGAAATTGGTTTTGCCTATCATTTTATATGAGTTAGATATTGTTTTCCTTGTTGTAAGAATAGTCTTCCAAAGCAGAGTACAGTTTTCCATGTCACTATTAAGTATAGTAAAGTTTTGGAGGTAGCTGGAACACAACTCTTTCATTTGTCTTAGAATTATTATATATGATTTGGGTAGATTTAGGATACTTCTCATTTCTTGGATTGTACAGTTAAGGTATGGGTAGATATCTTGGATTATTTTGTTCTTTAATCAAGGAAAAGAGTCAAGGTCTAGTATCTTGTTGTTTAGTTTTAGATTTGGATTTTTATGGAGGGGTTGTAGTGTTACCATAGCTTGCCCAAGGTTTAAGGAAGGAAAGAGTTTTTGTGTTATATTTATAGAATGTTTTAAGGGATCTATAATGTCGTAGGTTTGTAATTTTTTTTTGATTAAAAAGGGAAGCACTTTGGGATTGATGCCTAGTGCTTTAATGTACCTATAGAATATTGTCACCCAAGGAGATGACCAAGTTTTCATTGTCGCGTTATGTTCTGCTATTCTCAATATTCTAATTAGTGTTGATAATAGAGTAGTAAGTTTTAAAATCTGGCAGGTTCAGACCCCCTTTGCTCTTGGGAATTGTTAGTTTCTGATACAAGATTCTGTTTGTTTTGGGTTCCCATATGAATTTTGCTAGGAAGGTATGAAATTGTTTGAAAAATGTATTATGTATAGTTATCTGTAATTTCATGAATATATATGTTAGTCTAGGTAAAATGTTTATTTTTATTATTGGTACTTTGGCCAGAAATGGTAGCTTAAGGTTGTTCCACCTTTTACAGTCTTGTATTATGCTTTGTCATTTAAGAGTTATGTTATGCTGGTAGAATTCCTTGTTGCTCTGGAAGAAAGTAATTCCCAGATATTTAGTTTATTCTTTAATTTTTATTGTATCTATTAGTGGTATTAATAATTCTGGGTGGCCTTAAGGGGAATATATTAGTGTTATTGAGGTTTAATTTGTAGTTAGACATGATTGGAAATTGTTCAATTGCAGTTATTATTTTGGTTATGTCTGAGTTTGGTATAGTGAAGTATATGTTCAGATTATCTGTGAAGGTGATGAGATATACTTTGAAGTTATGTGATGGGGAGGGTTATGGTATGTGTTTTGTTTAATATAAAGAAATAGGGGTTCTAGGTATAGGTTGAATAGAAAGCAATAACGGACATCCTTGTCTTGTCTGTTTTTTTATCATAATTCTATTTGACCATGTTTTATTTATATATAGGGATGTGTATGGATTGCTATAGAGAATTTGGATGATCTGAATGAAATTGATTGGTATGTCAAAATAAGGTAATGTTTGAAGTAAAAATTCTAGGCTGGCCGTGTCAAATGCCTTGTGGGCATCTACTACCTTTGCATAGATATTAATGTTCCTCTAATTTGCAAAAGATATTAATGCATCTATTGTCAGAGTGTTGTTGCTGGTCTGTCTTTGTGGTGTGAACCCAGATTGCTATGGAGAAATGATTTTCTCTATCAGGTTTTTTAATTTGTTTGCAAGTATTGAGGTCAGGATCTTTGTATCTATATTTAAAAGGGAGATGGGTCTATAATTATCTGGGTTTTTGGGGTCTGCATGTTCTTTTAGTATGAAAATAGTTTTGGAGGCATTGAAGTGAATATCATTTATGTTGTTATCTATTATATAGTTCAGCACATAGCATAGTAGTTTAACAATTGAGGGGGGTGAAAGTTTTATAAAATTCTGAATTAAGTCCTTCCGGTCCTGAGCCCTTATATAATTTTAAATGTTAAATTGTTGTGCTTGTCTCATTGATGGAAATAGGTTCCATTAGTTATTTTTGTTGAGCTAAATCTAATTTAGGGAATTTTAGTGTTTGAAGAAAATGCTCTCTAGCTTCCTTAGAGGTTTGTAATGTTTGTTCTCCATAGATTTGAGAATATATTTGTTCGAATACTTTGATAATTTCTTCATTTCTTGTGTAGTTTTTGTCCGCGTGTTTTTTTTCTGATATATTTGAGGTGGTTTTGTGTTGAGAGATGATTCTGGCTAAGGATCTGGATGGTATTTGGGTTTCCTCTGCGTAGTTAGCTAACATTCTTACCATATAAAATGACAGGTTTCTGGTTTCTAACATATAGAGGTCTCTGTAGTTTTAGGGGATCCACTTCATTTTGGCTATTAGGGTTATTTAGTAGTTCTCTTTCCAGTTGTTCTAGTTTCCATTTCAATGTATACTCCTCTTTTAGTTGTATTTTTTATGATATGCTGCTTTTTTGGATGAATGTTCCTTTGACTTGTTATTTGGCTGCAGCCCATTCTATGTCTATTGGGACTTGGGATTTGAAGATATGTGCAAGGGCTGTCTTTAGTATTTCTTTAACTTCTTTTATTACATCTGTTTTGATGAGCAGCTAGGATTCAATGACCAGTTATGACCTCTATTAGCTAAGTACAATTTTTTGTCCCAGTTGATAAACAATGTGACTTTGGAATGATCCGAAAAAAATCTAGTGTGTATAACTGTTGTTGGATCCATGTTAATGAGCATGTCTGAGATTGAAAAGAAGTCTATGCTGGACCACATTTTGTGGCACTGTGAGTAGAATGTGAATTTCCTGGACTTATTCTCGTTATTCCCATATTTAAAAGGGTCATATAGTTTAACATCTTGTTTAAGTTCATTTAGAGCTATTGTGGCTTCTTTATTATGTGTTTTAATCGGGTTAGATTTGTCTTTTTCTGGGTTTTGATAAGTTTTCCAGTCACCCCCAAACTTGTTCCATTTTTTAAACCAGTAAATAAATATGCACTAGGCAAAGAAAATATGTCTGAATATTACATAACTAAGTTTCACATATGTTTCTATCTCGCTCTCTCTCTACATAGATATATATATATATATATATATATATATATATATATATATATATATACACACACACACACACACACACACACACACATATACACACACACACACACACACACACACACACACACACACACACACACACACACACAAACATTATTATTCTGCATATTTAGCAAGCAAAATTAGCAATGACTTTATGAAATGCTCTGCTTGGAAGTGCAAATAAACAGTGTAGGGCTTTTAAATGGTTTGGTTTATTTTTTCTCTTAATTAACTTATATCTATGATGTAAACATGCAGATATTATTTTAAAGACATGAGATATTTGAGTGGTAGGATGCAAATATACTTTTTATTTAAACTGCTACCATTGGGATTATTTTCCTACTTTCTGATTTTTATGAGTATAATGCAATCAATAAACATAAAGTGTTCTGTACGATCTTGGATAGTAACCTGGAATTTTATACCAAAATAAATGAAATAAATAAATAAAAATAAAAGATTTCTTTTTTGTCACTTTAAGTTACCTCAGGACCAAAGTACTCCACTTTAATCCACCAATACTTATCTTCCATATATCTTCAGCATGATTCTCTTTCTCATACCATTTCAAATCCAAAATGTATGATCCCTATTCCAAGCAGGATGACCGAGTCCTTCATGAATGATCCTGTGTATTTCTTAATATATAAAACCAAAGTAATATCGGTAATTAACTTGCCAGAAAAAATATAAATAATTTTCCATATTCTATAGACTAATATCTCACACCAGAATTCAGCATAAAGCTGCTATCACTTTTCAGTAATTTTCTCCACAGCTTGGTTGCCTAGTAGCCTAGACATTCAGTCATCATTCACATACAACAAAAATAATGCTCTTCAAAATTCTTACAGTACCCAGTTTATGCTTTGTATCTGCTACAGAAATCTCAGCTTTTCCAAAGTACACATCCATCCTTGTGTTTCTCTCTTTATATTATACATCTCAGTAGTAGTACATTCAAAATCCTAAGAACCAATATCACAACCTCTCCAATTTTTTGATTTCCTCCATGTATATTGCTTCAATCTATAGTCCCTTCTGCATAGGTACTGTAATATCTTCCATCATTAAATAAATCTACTTCAAAGTCAATAATCTGCTCACTCCAGGCTTGTATTTGTGAAATATTCTGCATCAAAGAATGTAAGTCTATATCAGGTCAATGTCAGTGGAATGGTATCTAATGGAACCCAGAGTAGGTGTCATCAGTCCAGCTCCGTGCCTCTTATTGGTCTCATAGTCCTGATAAAAGCCAACATAAAAAAATCGATTCTTTCCTACACTGTCACTACTGTCTTTTTTCTGCTGCCTTCTTAACTTTTATTTCATCTGGATTCTGGAATAAGCACTATAACTTCAATCCTATGTTCCATTTTTATCAGATATGTTTTATAAAACACCAATTCTATATCCTTTTTCTCTATGTCTCTATCTCTATGACACACACATCAATTCAAACATATGCACATGTACACACACACACACACACACACACACACACACACACACACACACACACACACACACACATTCATGCAGATGCACACGCCTCCCTTTGTCCACCAAAGCACCTTTACAGGCTATTTATGTATAGAAAAACAAGTAACATACTGCCATGGAGGTTGAGAAAACACATAGGATTCTTACTTGTGTGTTTCAGACTCATCTCTTGTTTGTTCTAAATGTTTCCATTACCATTCAGTGCTTAGAAATCATGAATCTTTCGATTCTGGAAGACCTGGATGCATCATCCCTGATCCCCTGTATCCTCAGCAAGAGGAATGCCTTTCATGCGATGAAGTGCCCTCTTGCCATCATGGAGCTGTCAGACTTTTTTCAGCTGGTGCAGTGTCTGTGGCTCTCACAAATCCAGTGGCCTACTTTCCATGTTTCTTCTCTACTGATTTCATGAAGCAGAACATGATCTCTCTTCATTAATAGGAACCAAGAAAAAGGATTTGGCTTCCAAAGTCAGGATTTAATATGAACACCTATCCTTATTGAAGACTATAGTAGCCTAAGGTCCAAGCCATTTCTGGCCTCTGCGTGGAGTGCTGCAGGAATAATTTAAAACATAATGGCAGTACATAGGTCACGAGCGTATGTAAATATTCCAGCTGGTATAGAAATCTCAGTAAGTGTAGTGGTGTATGAGAGACACACATATCATTGTACTACCTTTACCCATCTTCCATGTCATAACTAGCTTACAGTAGAACATTTGTTCCTTCCTGCCCTCTAGTACTCCATGTTATGTGTCACCCAGGAATGAACTTACTCCCCCTGATCTTCTGTCACATCAACATGCATATCTTGAACGAAACTTAATACATTTTCATAATGAATTGTCTTTCGGCTTTTCCCGGTTAGGGGTCGCCACAGCAGAAATCCGGTCCGCTAATGATAAGCTGAATAAATCCAATGTGAAAGATGTAATTTTTTGCAAAATAATGATTCATGCAACATCTGTAGTTTATCTTGTTTCACAGTGAAAGAGTAGCAAAAGCCTAATAAATCATGCAAAAGAGGCAACACAAAACTTAACAACATGACAATAATTAAATAGCAACCAGGACTAAAGCGCATGAGCTCTTGAAATAGCAGTCCTTTCCAACACATATCCTTGTGCTAACGTTTTTAACAAATAACCCACACCTCCACTCCAGCCATTAGCTACACTTATCAAAGTGCAATTGAATAGGGTTACTACATGTCACTTTCCCAAACTCTATACAACTCGGTCAGTCACCAGTAATATGCAGCAGTAAACAAAGGTAAACTGCATTCCACTTTGCTATTGCACTTTGTTCTGAAGATTGTAGCACAATGAAAATTTAAGATATTCCTCTTCTACGAGGATATTTTTCTAAAATGAAGTCAGATATTTTAATATGTTGCTTATTATACAAGCTCATTGTAAAATATGTAGCATGACCTTAAATATTCCAAAGACTTTAGAAATGCTAACTAATTAAATATAAAAATAAGTAAATCAATGTATGTATACAAAAAAATGTATATGTAAATGCATAAGCATTGAAATAAACAAATGCTGTAATTTGAGCCTTTTGTTAATGCTAGAAGAATAAACAACTTTTAAGAATAAAAATGATTTAGAAATATTGTCTGATGTGTTGCAGGGTGGTATGTATTCAGAGATTCTAGCATGACTGGGGGCAGATTATCTTTCTATTAAGTTTCTGTATTCATTATAGCCTGACTTATTGGACTTGCTTTTGTCAAGGAGCTTATTGATTTTTTTTATGTAATTTACTAATACAACTGTTTATTCTCTGATTTCTATTATAATAGTGACTATAGTTGTTGCGTTTTTCGGCTTTTCCCGGTTAGGGGTCGCCACAGCGGAACTCCGGTCCACTAATGATTGGTAGTTGATTTTTACGTGCCGGGTTACCAGCCCTGATGCACAACCTTCAACTAAGGTCCGCCCATTCACGCATGTCTCCACGCAGAAGACGCTCTAGCTGAGAATCGAACCGGACAGCGTCTTACTGTGAGGCGACAATGCTGCCGCAGCACCACCACCGCATAAAACAACTGGAAGGAGGATCTTTAGAAAAGGCTTAAACCAAATTACATAGAAAAAACAAGAATTGTGTTTTGGAGGAGAAATGCGGTTTAAGGGTAGGTAAGAATTGAATAAGTAGTGTAATGTTTGCCCAACAATGACTGGATAGATTATAAGTGGTGTATAATGTTTGCAACTTAAACTATGCCAATATAGTTTGTTTTCATTTATATAAATGTATAATTGCCTTTGTCACAAATGATTTAATAAAGATGTTTCTTATTTAAAAGAAAAAGAAAAGAAAAAAAGGATACATTGTGAAGTTGTCAAGTAAATATCAAATGCTAGCTGTTACCAGCTAATGGTAGTAGCAATGCATTGCCACTAAATCATTTCATCTTAGAGAATATGACATTGCACAGACAATACCATATTGGAAAATGGGCTTTCTCCAACAGCGTATTAAAGTATTAGAAGTATCTGGTTTCAATTGTGTGTGGTTTCACAATGCAGCTATGAAGCACAAACTGAGGGAAAAAATGGCCACCATATTGCTTGCACTCACTAAATTCACTAGTTTAGTTGGCATGAAAAATGAGTAGATAACAACAAAATGAATCAGGTAGCAAAAGTAAATGCAGTGCAGTTACAAGGTATAATTTTATGTTTTCTTTGCTACATGCAGCCTACAAAGCAGCATGTAATGGATGTGAAAAAATAAAATAAAAGTGTGCATGTGTGTGTGTTTGTGTGCATGTGCATGTGTGTGCATGTGTGTATGTGTATATGCCTGCATATGTGTAAGAACCAGAGAAAAAGACAGAGTGTGAGTGCTTGCTTACTTATCAAATGTTTAGTCAAGAATTCTGGACAAAGTCAACAGCAATGTGATAACAAAACAAAAAAACAGGGACAATTTTTATATATTATCCCAATTCACTTAAAACATTAAAAGAGCAAAAGGTTTTGCATCAGCATGCTTTCCTTATACATATGAACTAAGAGAGTGTAATGGCTTCATTTATTGAATAACTGTAGTCCTCTTATATTCACATGAAAATAAAACATCTGTTTAAGTGACATAGCAAAAATATGAGACAAAATTAAGGACAATGTGGAAAATCAGAAACAGCTGAGAGTTACGATTTGTAGGGTGGATGTCTTGCTCTGTAGTTTATATGTTTTTTCATACAATTGATCCTGAAGAGATATACATCTGAGATGTAGACAATTAAGAAATCAGATATAATTATGGGCATGTGTGTGCATGAATGTGTGTGTGTGTGTGTGTGTGTGTGTGTGTGTGTGTGTGTGTGTGTGTGTGTGTGTGTGTGTGTGTGTGTGTGTGTGTTTTGAGATTAAATACTTACATAATGTATAAAGTATATTTTGAATGTAAAATTTGCTCTTTAACAGCAATTTGTTATGCTAAAGCAAGTATGAAACATTAGGCAGAGGAACGATTTTACACCCCATAAACATAAAATACATTTATATACTATTAATAAAACAAACACAAACTAATTTAACAGACAGCCCATTTTCAGAACCTTCATTATCAATACAGTGGTAAACATGTATTAATTTGAAGAAACGTATATGGAATTGATGTCGGTTTCCTATAAGGTGGGGGTGTAGAAGAGCACAAGTGCAGATGAAACACCTTCTGTCCCCTTAACAAATATAAGAGACATTATCTATTTGTATATATATTTATTTATTTTAGATATTCATTCATTTATTTATTTATGCATTACAATTGTTGACTTTTTGATTGGGAAAGTCTAACTGGACACAAAGCCCCCTTTTCAGCAGAGGCCCAGGGTGGAAAGCTTCAAATGAGACATATTATAGATTATACATACTACAGAAAAAAAAATTATAAGTATATACATAGTCTAGAGAATAAGGACATTCTGTAAACGTTTTATACATCTAGAAAAAGTCATTCAATAGCATTTTGAAATGTCTGCATAGTAATGGAGTCATTGCAAATAGTACAATAAGGCACATACACATATTGTTTTGAGCAATGGAAGATGATCAACAAATACAACATGCAGACATATATTTCAGTGGACGAGTAGCATTTTATATTTCAGTAAGCAGATACATCATAAAAGCATTAAATAGACATAAGGTTGCATAAAAGCAGCACCCTTTTCGGCTTTATTTTTTATTTATTATTTTTTGCAAGTTAGAAAGCGTGAATTAGGAGGAGATGGATAGGAAAGGAGATTTTATAGGTGAAGTAAGAAACATGAAGTGTGTTGGAAAGTGTGGGGGATAGTCAGTTATTATGAGTGGGTGAGAGTACAGAGGAGAACAGTTGTGAGAAAGAGGTAAGAGGAAAGTGAAGTAGTTGATGAGAAGTGTGGAATTATGCTTAGTCTAGGGATTCTTCTACAGGGTTAGTGCAGGAGCAGAGCCAGAGATTCTGCAGGTGTGACTTTAGCTTCAGTTTATCAGGTTTGAAATGCTGTTTGATTTTTAAAGAGAGAGGTAGGATGTCTCATGCTTTGGTGATATAGTTTGAGAATAGACTGTCTCCAGCTGCACTGTTAGATTTAGTGATGCAGGAGCAGCATTTGGTTTGAGTGAAGGGGTCTATTTGGTATTTATGGCTGGATTAAAGTTGACAGAGATGGACAGTTTGTAGATTTATAGATGAAGTTATGACACGTTGCAAGTTGGGAGTAAGATAGTAAGAGGAGTAGCTCAAACCACTTTAGTTCTTTGAGTTCTATTCGGTGGTGGGAATTTTGTGGGTGATTTACTGTAAACTTTGCTACTCAGTGATAGTATCCTTTGAGCTTTGAGAGCTGAGAGACTTATATGTTGGTGACAAAAGTACTGGGAGTAGTAGGACAGAGCCTTAGTGTATTCTGCTTTAGTCAGTGAGGACATTTCTGACTCTATAGGGAATCAATATTTTGGTGAGTTTTCTTTTCTGTATGTTGCATGTAATAGTCTAGTTTTTAGTTATGGACAATGTAGATGCCAGAGTTTAGGATGTAGGAAGATTTCAACTGTGTTGTTACTTGCTGAGAGAATATCAAAGGAGGATTTCTGGGATGAGACATGTCTTGAGGTAAACAGAATAATTGTGATTTTTTATGGGGTTAAGAAAATGTTGAGAGTTGGTTGCCAAACTTCAATGCCTGAGAAGGATTCCTGAGTGATCTGGTGTAGGTTTTTAAGGTTTTGGGTGCTACACATGAGGGTGAAGTCATCGGGATACTGAATTATCGTGGTTGATTTGGAAGCATCTAGTTTTTAATGAAAATGTTGAAAGGAATGAGACCAAGAATGGACCCTTTGGAGATACTTGTGGAGAGTGGAAAGAATGTGGGGTAGTCTTTGTGCCACTTTATGGTCTGTGATCTAATAACAAGATAGTTGTTAAACCATGTGGTAGACGTTTCATCAAATCCTGGCATTGAGAGTGTTTTCAGAGGATGGGGTGTGAAACTGTGTTGAATGCTTTTGGAAAAGTCTAGAAAGAGGGCAAGTATTAGTCTTTCTTCATTTATATGGGTATTTGCAGTATTAGGATGGGGTGTGAAACTGTGTTGAATGCTTTTGGAAAAGTCTAGAAAGAGGGCAAGTATTAGCCTTTCTTCATTTATATGGGTATTTGCAGTATTAGTGAAATGCAGGAGGACTGTAGAAGTGCTATGATGGGGGAAGACACAGTGTGGGGAGAGGGGGAGGAAGTTATTTTTGGCTAGGTTTTGGGAGACCAGGGCCTGAATGCATTTTTCAAGAATTTTAGATAAGGGGGCCAAGATAGCAATAGGATAGCAGTTACAAAGTTCAGTGTTATTTCCTCCTTTATGAAGTAGCAGAATATAACTTTTCCCCCCATAAGGTTGGGATGTTTGTTTCTGTGATAGAATGGTTTATGAGTATGGAAATAGGATAGGCTATAGCCTCAGCAGCCATTTATAGATATTCAGCATGGATACTGTCAGGTGCTAGGGTGGTAGTTTTAGTTTTAATAGACATTATTAATGATAGAGGAGGTAAACTGTTGTAATGAGAAGGAGGAATAGCCACAGGTATTGCCAGGGATGGAGAGGATGCTGAGGAAGGGTGTGGTGTTTGATTAGGGATGTGACTCAGTTGATGAACTGTATATAAAACAGAGTGGTAGTTTCTACTGTGTTGTTCTTCACAGTGGGTTTGAGTTGGGTGACATGGCCTGGTTTGAGGATTTTGCTAATAGCTGATCAGAATTCCTTTGGGCTTTGCAGGTTATTACACTGTAGATTAGAGTAGCATTTTTATCTATTTTGATTAGGTATTTAGTGTAATTTCTTAGTTTACAGAATATTGTAGGTTGTTTTGTTTTATTCTTGAATCAGGAATTCCAGGCCTTGTTTCTGAGTTGCATTAAATGTTTGTTGTTCTGGTCAACCAAGGGGCTGGTATGGCCTAAAACAAAATGGGACTAAACTGTTTAGAATGTTAAGGAACGTTCAGAAGACTTTAGTAACAGCATCATCAAAGTGGAGAACCTTTAGATGCTGCCTGTTAAAAAATTGTAGGTTCTTGAGAAGTCTTTGGAAATGCAAGAGACTGTGTGCTTCATTAAGGTGTTGTGGTTTGGGAGTTTGGTTTTGATCTCTAATAATAAAGGTAGAAAGGTGGTCACAGAGCATTAGAGACTGTGCCACAGAAAAACATGTTTTAAGGGGAGGATTTGAGCATCCAATCAACTATCAAACCTTGTTTTTTGTTGCTCTTTATGTAGTGAGAGAGAAAGTTAATTAGTTGGGTTAAGTCATTCCGACTGATACCATTTTGAGAATGATCAAAATTGACAACCAGGCAGTTGATACTGAAATCTCCTAAAATTATCTTTTTTCTGGGATATTAGAAGTGAGCCATGATAGAAATGTTTCAGTGATGTTGATTTATTGCCAGAAGGAATGTAAATTAATGTATATGGATATTTTTTTTTTGGGGGGGGGGTTAATTTCAGTACACCACTAATAATTTTGGCATTATTAAATGTTGGATGGGGAGAGGAGAAGGGTAAGGTGAAAAGCATTTTTATGCAAGATGGCCGTACCTCCTGCTTTTTTGATTTGCCTATTTATCTTTAGTATGTTGCAATAGTTGGAAGCATTTCTTTATTTTTAATATCAGGCTTTATCCAAGTTTCTGTAATTAATATGTCAGAAAAGTGTTAGGCTATCCATACATGCAACTCAGTTATTTATTTTTTTTTTGTAAAAGCTCTGGATGTTCAGATAGAAAATTTATGATGAGGATGTTTTGGGAGATAACAGAGGAGTTTTTTTTGTGTTGGTAATATGTGGAGTTAGCAGTGGATGGTTCCTGGATTGGAGTGATGTCAACATCTAATGTTAATTTGATAGGATATGGGGTGTATGTTGATGGGGTATGGGTTATAGAGGTTTTTTTTCTTTTTTTTTGGAAGTGTATTTTTGTTTTAAAGTTTGTAGAGTTTGGATTTTAAGTTTATTGTAATGAATGAAGGAGGCTAGTTGTCTAGATGGGTGTGGCTTTGGCTGTATAAGAGTAGACTATGTGAGAATGGGTGGAATCAGGGTTAGGGTAGCAGGGAGAAGTAAGTCTGAGCATAGCAAGGGCAAATGGAGTGGGTTAGTCAGAGCAGGAAGGTATGGTCACAAAATAACAATCAGTAATGAAGTCTTGGAGCAAAATAATGTTTTCCATTCGGCTAATAGTAGATATGTTGATTATTTTTTGTATCTTTAGTTTATAATTTAACTTAATTACCCCATTGTTAGTCCAGTATCAGGTTTTCTTGACAAATGGTAATATACAACATTAAAAAAAAAAACACTTGACTGTTTAATTATCAAATGGCAAGGAGGTTTCTATGGACTTTCTACTACTAAGTCCATATGCTGCATTCTGTTTTCCATATACAATTATCTCAAACATTTGCACTCCCAGCAAACTTGATTCAAGGAACCATGAGCCACCATCCCTAACTCGGTAAGCAGCACACAACTTATTCAAACAACATTTATCTCAAAAGTAATATTAGTGAAAAAATACTACTTGTGACTCATTTATTCTAAGTCACTTTTGTATAGCCACAGCAAAGAGACCAGTCATTTTCCTTTACAGGCTTATATAATCCACCTCCCCCAACTTAGCCACTTCCTTACTTCTTTTCTTACTCATTTTCTGTCCTCCCTACCATCCAGCCCTTACCTAAAATAACTATTCAATGCCCATAAGAACCTACACTATCAGAAGGCATTTCTGTACAGTATGTCTGCTTTTAGCAAACTATATTTGAATGCACTCGACCTCATATGTCCCATTTTTAAATATCATGATATTAATTATTTACATTCATCATATACTTCCTCTTTACTCTTCCTTACTGGTATTTCTCCTACATTTTTGTAAAAAATAGTTTCATATTAAACAGTTATTCTTCTATATCATATGGTTAAATCTTGAAAAAGTGCATCATATCCATTATTCTGTTACATATGTTATCAATCAATAGTACAACAAGTCTGTTTCTCCTAAATAAATAAATACAAGCATCCAAAATGATTAACTTGCAGAGATGTAAAATAACACCCATAATAATCTGACAGTCTTTCCGAAGGTTCCTTTTACTGACCCTCCATTTATGTATCTTTTTTTATTGTTTTGTAAGTGATTTTTTTTCTTGTAAATCCTTGTGTTGCCTAGGTTAAAACCCTAAGCTGCTTTTTATGTGCAGGTGATTTAAGTTTATTTTATTTACTAAAGGACACAGTTTAGAAAATGTTTTTGGAAGTTATAACTATATTTTCTTACGTAGAATCCATCAGGCAAAGACTCTTAAAGGACTGATATGTGAAACACAAGACACGTCTTCATTTCTCTTCACCTTAAGTTCATAGGCATGTAGGGAAGTACTAGGTTAGCTGTCCTTGTGGGCCATTTTAAGCCTAGCCAATTTCCCTTTCAAATGTGAGAATCAAACCCTGTACCTTGCTACTGTGAAGTAAACACTTTAACCATTATATCAAACCTCCCAACCCCTACTTGTTCCTGTGTTGGTACCCGCACTGACTGGGTAAATGCTTTTAAATATCCTGGCAAATCCAGATGTCTAAGTGAGACTTTAAAATTGTATGAAAAATATCCTACTGGTTAAATTTCATTAAGTTAGAAAATTCTTAATTATGAGATGATAGTTTTAGGTAAATCTCTTTTAGATTGCAGCTTGACTCTCTAACCTGTGTGTAAAAAGTTAAATATAAATAAATTAATTATACATTACCATGAGGCCTGTGGATGCTGTTGGTTTGTCTAAAAGTAATTTTTTTATAAACTGTACAGACAGTTTGCTTAATGGACTACAGTGACCTTTTGATCACTTATGTGTTCCCCCCAGTGTCTGTACATGAAAACTCCAAAGCTCAGAAGTCTATTAAATATGGCCAGATTGTTTTTCCTAAGTCCAGCTTGTGTTTTTGCTTATATTATTGGGTCTTTGTACATGGTCTGCCTGTTTCTGCAATTTTGAACCATCACAGGACTTCCCAAGATCAGCTGTCATGGGAATTTGACATATGCTACGTCAAGTCTAGGGATATATAGTCGGAGTCATTCCTCCCTGATGTAACTACTGACCACCTTTGATGAGACAGATAACACTCTATTGCTCATACCTTATCTGTTCATGGCTTTTGATACTCTGAATACTGAACATTCATAGGGCATCGTAAAATTCACTGTAACATAGATGCACAGTATTATAACTTTTTTTCTCTTACTTACCAGATTACAATCAAATATGTGGTTTCTGACCTTAATACATCCAGCAGTGACTTCTTTTATCCTAAAAGCACAGAGCTGAGGCATCCTTAACTGTGGGGTGTCGAGATTGCATTGGTGGTTGAATGTATATTATGAATAATATATTCTGTACAGAATTCTCTCATTTACTCTTTACTACAATGGGGTGGCAGGATTTTATACAGACAATCAAAATGGAGTCTCATAAAATTGTTGCAATTTCTTGGAAGTAGGTTATCCTATGATTTCAAATGTTATGAACATTCAAAGTATAAAAATGCAGGTCACTATGCAGAATTCATAAACATATTGACTTTTAAACAATTATATGAAGGGAATAAGTCACTCAAGAATATTAAAGGGCATTGCTGCTTGCAGTGCTATAATAACTGGATGAAATAACACAAACAATAGATGTTTGAAAAATACATTGGAATGGTGATGAGTCAGGGGCTCACAGTTATGGAAACTGACCATCTAGCTGCTGGGTAAGAGATGAACTTCGCCAAGGAATCAGGAAATCAAGATAAAAAAATGCCAGGCCATGCAGCTTAGATTATTAAGGTACTATTTATGATTTTAAAATGGTACAAGGGGAATCTGCAAGGACTCAGTGAAACTAAAATCCTATACAGATCTTAGATATTTGGATGATTAAAATTTGTCTTAAGTACAAGTGAGGATGGGGGGGGGGGAGCAATATTGGTTCATTCTGCAGCAACTTGTATTTGATTTACGATGCTTTATATCAGTGCAGATATTTTGCCTACACAGTCCTCTTAAGGAATCTATACTAAACTGCTTTTAGAATATTTAATCAAAAACAGATTATATTTCAGATGGATTCAATGTTATTCTGCTCTGCAGATCATTATAGGTACATCATGCTGTACTGTCATGGGGTTTGTGTTAATAATATTTGTTTCTGAGTGCATATTATTCTACATGACTCAGTACTTTTAATGGATGAATTTGTGTATAGAACTTATGACAGGCAATCATTCTGAAAAAGTCCATAATAACAAAATGTATTTCTTAGAAACATATTCAAACATATTCTATATTAGAAATATTATTTGGTACCAGGCTTATACTATTCTCTCAAATTAACAATCCAGAGTTTCCGTTTTCTCTCAAGTGAATTGCCTTATTCGTTTTTTTTTTTTTTTTGGTGGGGGTGCTACTAATGAAAATGTTGCTTGCATGGAATAGTTAAGTGAGCATTGTTATGTATCAAACCATGTTTGTATGGGAAGCTTCTGGCATTGTTATATCCCAGGTCACTCACACAGACTGCTGTATGATGTTGAAAGGGGCATCATGCTTCCTCATAAAATGCTCTACAATTGCCTACTCCAATATAATTAACTCATTCTGACTTTTATGTAAATGTGTGGTCTTACTTCGTAAGTCCTAGATATAATTACTGTTAAAAAATAATTGGATTTGCAGGTATGTCTGCAAAATAAACAGCCCTCACATAGCTGATGGCCTTTTAGCTTATATTCCTAAAAGGATTGCTTAACGATTGGTTTATTGGGGGGTTTATATCCTTAAGCCCATTCACCAGTACATCTTTCTTTCCTAAAACTAAACATACAAAAGTCAGAGATCAGGTTGTCAAATAAATCATAATTTCTTAAAATATACTGATGTTTATTAACCATGGTTGGCATTATAGCAGTCAAAATCCTTTGCCTGTTCATCTGGTACAGGTACCATCCCTGTACTTCCATAATTTTTTTCTAGGTCTTCTGGCTGTACAAACATGGGAATCATTGTCACAATCTATTTACCAATCTTACACTCTTCACTCATGAACAATTTCCAAAGTTACATAAACTTCTTCAGTTCAGGTAGCTTTGCTACCCCCCCACCCAAACAGGACCCCTGAAACACACATAAACAGACACTTGCACATGCAAAACATACACACACACACGCACACACACACACACACACACACACACACACACACGTGCATGCAAACACACAAACCCATACACATACACAGTCACACACCTGCACACAATCACACTTACACATGCATGCAAACACACAAAGCCATAAACATACATAGTCCTACACCTGCATACAAACACACACACACACATGCATGCAAATACACACAAACCACTAATGCCCATTATATCATGTATAGTAATATTTCACTGAAAACACTATAAAGACTAAGCAGAAGATCCACTAAAATTTGAGGAAGAAACAAAGTCTTAGTAGCCCATAATTACGCACACTGTTAGCTGCATATTTTGCAATAATCTAGCAGATTCAGCATTTTTATTTATGATTACTTTAAGCTTACTACGGCCACCCCTTTGCATAGCTCATTCTTGTATCTCTCTGTTTCTATCTGTGTGATAATACATTAAGATTATGATGTTTGATACTGCAAGATGTGCTTTATGCAAGAAAGACATAACAGATGTCTTACAAAAGAAAGTATATATCTGTCTGCATGTGTAGGTCTGTGTGGATGTGTTTAAGTGCGTGATGTCACTAGCATGCCTCTCTGTACATGGATAAACAGGCGAATTTGCATACATAAACAAGGAAATAAATTACAGGCATTTGATTTTCTATATGAAAAGTCCATTTGTGTTATACTGGAACTTCAGAAGATTAAATGATGGTTTATGGTATTCAGATGGTTCCCTTTTCATGGATTGTAAAAAGCCAGGGCTGCACAGTATCAAAAAAGTTACTGTGTGCTGCCACACATCGCATCATCCTTCAGTTCAGTTTTAACAGGGGTGCTTTTTGAGAATAGATGGTATACTCTGCTGGTGATCACCAAGTGTCAGGGTCTGCTCCTGCTACTTCATATTCCTAAACAGGGTTCAGCAAGTGCCCTCTAATTTTAGGACTGCCTACCCTATAGTTTCTGATTGATTATTCTGTATTCTCTTTACCAGCCTTGCATTATCATATCGCCTTTACTTTTAGATAACCCTGCTACAGAACAGTTTGGTAGACATATTTTCACACAACAGCATGCTGCTTTTCCATCACTCCTTCAAGGATCTTTAAATTCCAAATTAAACAGCTATGGATACCCAAAATAATTTGTGTCTCCTTAGCCTGTAACAACTATAAAAGCAATTCTACTTTTAAAGTGGAAGCATATTTGATATGTGAACATTTCAAAGAAAAGGAACACAGAGGAAATTAAATACACATGCTATGAAACTAAAAGTGAAACTCCTATATGCAGTCTCCGTATATGATTAAATAATTTCATAATGCTGCAAAAATATTTTTAAACAGTAATCTGAATTATGGAAATATGGAACCAAGTCTAAAAGCAGTACATGCTAACTGAGAATAAGTCTATAGAAGCTAGTACACCTGATTTGTTAAATGCACACAGTATCCATGTATCATCCAGTTGATTGTAATTGTGCAAATCCTTACTAATCTA
Source organism: Protopterus annectens (assembly GCF_019279795.1). NCBI lineage: Eukaryota > Metazoa > Chordata > Ceratodontiformes > Protopteridae > Protopterus > Protopterus annectens. Next base: position 1,933,212,738 of record NC_056728.1, on the reverse strand, counting down.
CAATGTTGTGAGTTTCAGTATCTATATATAACAACCCTTCAATTTAGATTAGACTTGGTGCAGTGCTGGCACTTAATACATATTCAAACTATTTAGGAAATGCAGGACAGGGATGACTAAACCCTCAATCATCCCTTTTATTTGCCAGCAGTCATGGCATTTCCATATATATACAGGTTTGTTATTCATACTATCACTAATACTGAAAGTCGCACAGCTATGGATGAAGCTGACAGGCTGTCATATAAATCGTAAATGCCTTACTTGTCTGAAAAACAATGGTAATGCTCCAACAGCAGCAGCATGAGCTGAAATCTTCCCTAAAGTCATTAATCATCTCAAATTGCCATGTGTTATTTTAAGTTAATTATGCAGAAGGTTTCACACTTTGTTTATTAAATGTCTCAGATTTTAATTGCAGCCAATCAGAGACATTGATTGTGAATAAATCGCTAAATAAGCTCATATTTTGGGACTGATTTACAAACGCCCAATTGCCTAAGCAATTAAATGTTAACACAAAGCATTGCTTTCCAAAACAGGAGGCTTAAATCTTTGAAAAATATTAAACAGATTACTGCAGCACATATATCAAAGTCTGAAATAATTCTCATTTGTAGCTACCTACTACATTTATAGTTATTTAAAGAAAGGCAGAGAAGACCCACGAGAGGTGGCTCTAATTATATTATTCCAAATGATTATAGTGGAGAACCTGCATGTCATCATAATTAATTATATCTACAAACATTCTCTCTTCAGCCAGTGAATAGTACCTCAATTTCATCCGCTGCTTTAATTTGAAATAATATAATCACTGATTCCACTCACTGGTATTCTGTGACCTTTAAACAGAGAGCTGTAGATATGTACTTACCTATACAAGCACACAAATGTATCTATATATGTAGATATGCTATATGCATATGTGTGTGTGTGAGAGAGAGTGTGTGTGTGTGTGTGTGTGTGTGTGTGTGTGTGTGTGTGTGTGTGTGTGTATATATATATATATATATATATATGTGTATATGTATATATGTGTCTGAGCAAATATAATACATATATGTATGTGCATATGTATATATATATATATATATATATATATATAGAGAGAGAAAAACAGCTAGATGGAAGCCACCACAACGTAGGAATAAAAATAAAGTTGATTTATTTAGATAACGAGCGCTTTCACGTGCATCCAAAGCACGCTTCCTCAGGTTTACACAACTTCATTACTTTGAGTAGCTTTTATATGCTGCCAAATTGTTTAACAATCAATCTAGTTCAATTAATCAATAAAGGCATTCATCAATTAAGCTATACTAAAGTCTAGTGCAAAAATACAACAGTTTTAAAACAGTTTAGAAGCAAAAACAAGTAAAATAAAAATAGAATACATGTATATTAGTTCCTTAAACATGAACCAAAACTATCAGAATGTATTTATATTATGATATATAGTAGAACCATCTAAAACCTCTATAGTAAATCAAAAAATATATAAAAAAAAATATATAAAAAAAAGGTCAGTACAAAAAGAACTATCTAAACTAACTTACATATCAAATAAATTATTAGGATAAGTTACATAAAATATGCATAAAAATACATATTATATTTCATCTTTCAGAACAATACTAAAACAATATCAAATCTGTTTGTACATTTCATATACCATTAGCTGCTTTCAATCACGTGCAGTTAAAATAGGTTTGATACTGATGAATTTATTTAAACCTGGCTCTATATGTGCCATTAATCTCCAAATCCATTTTAATTCCACAGTTTCTAAGTAGTTCATCCTATCTCCTCCCCTTTTATTAGGGCCTATTACTTGTATAACTCTAAACTTGAAACTATGGTTAGGTTGAACAGCAACATGTTTAGCTAGAGCATTATTCAAATTTGACTTCCTGATGTCATATATATGGTTGTATATGCGATCTCTTAGCCTTCTTGTTGTCATGCCCACATAAAATGCTGGGCATTGTGTGGATGTTGCTAAGTAGACAAGATTAGTGGTGTCACAAGTGGCATAAAAATTAGGTCTAAAAATATAGTTAAGGGAGGGATGGACAAATTGAACATCACTAGCTATATTCTTACACATATTACATTTATTACATGAAAATGTGCCATGTCTTAGAATTTGTCTGTCTATACCATTGGTTAAAGAACCAATTTTATCAATACATAAGAGCCTTTTCAGGTTCTTGCTATTCCTATACCTAAAACTAGGTGTTGTCCCTACTAATCCATGACATCTACTATCTATAAGTAGGATATTCCAGTTCTTCCTAATAATGTCAGTTACATGAATTATGTCACTAGTATATCTTGTAGTAAAAGATATCCTATTTAGGTCATAATGAATTCCATAGTTATGTAAGCTCTTAGGATGTCTATATACAACAGGGGGCTCTATACTCATATACATGTCATTCATGTCAGAGTGTTCCTGATTACATAATGAGATATTGTAGCCTCTCTCCTGGAATAGTACTCTAAGGTGACTCATCTGTGAGTCCCTATCATTTACATCCCTACACAGGCTACAAATTCTCTTACTCTGACTCCTAACAATGTTAGGGAAAATGTGACGTGGATGCATGCTATCAAAATGTAGCAATGCATTCCTCCAACAAGGTTTCCTATATAAGGTAGTCGATATCAAACCTTGCAAACTTTTAGTTATTGTGATATCGAGGAAATGTAGCTCCTTAAATGAAGTTTCCATTGTAAACCTAAGAAACTCAGTGGTGGATTCCAAGTAATCAACTAAGTCATTTAATAATGTCAGTTCCCCATCCCAAATAATTAGTATATCATCTACAAAACGCCTATATAGTAAAACATGTTGAAAAAAACTGCTATTAAATAAATGAGTACATTCCCAGTGATGCATTACTAAATTCGCATATGAATTAGCACATGGGGTGCCCATAGCTACACCCCATGTCTGTACATATAAGGCATCACGGTACATAAAGACATTATTATTTAATACTAAATCCAAAAGACTGCAAACAAGTAGTTGTAAATCATTATTCAATGAACCTGTTGATAATAATACATCCCTAATCGCCTCTATTCCATAATCATTTGGAATTACTGTAAATAGGCTTTTGACATCCATTGAAACTAAGACAGCAGAGGCAGGTAGCATGCCACATTTCATAAGATTATCTAGGTTATCCAACAATTGGTAAGTATTTCTTAAAATAGTTGGGACACTCCTAGTTAGCGGTCCAAGAATAGATTCCAGGTAATGGGAAATATGTTCAGTGACCCACCCAGCCCCTGACACTATAGGTCGTACAGGTATGGGAGTAATTTCTTTATGGACCTTAGGCAGACCCTTAATAAGAGGTATTTTTGGAAAGTCGATTAGAAGATATTCATACAACTCACTATCGATCTGCCTGCACATCAAAAGATCGTATAGTGTGTCATGAACATTTTTCACAATTTCAGTAACAGTTCCATCCTCAATCAACCTGTAGGTTTTATCATCATTCAGCATATGTAGCATCATAGTATTATACATAGTGGTATCTAATACCACTATGCCTCCCCCCTTATCAGCAGGCTGTATTGTTAAACTAGCATTATTCGATAGCTCATGAAGGGAGCGCCATTCTTCAACTTTTAAATTATGGTACACATTTTTCAAAATGGCACTTGAAAAATACTTATATAGATCTTTCTCACATACAGAAACAAAACAGTCAATATTACTAGGAAGAACTGGTGAAAAAGTACTTCTACGTTTAAAACGATTCCTTGAGTCAGTTGCTTGCACTTGGTCAAAAAATAACAGTTTTAGTGATAAGTTCCTGGCAAAAAGGCGCAAATCAGTCAATACCTCGGAAATATTACTTCTCTGTGACGGTATGAACGAAAGGCCTCTATTCAGTAGAGATATAGTACTAGCGTCAAGATTATAACTTGAAAAGTTAAACACCAAAGTATTCAACTTCTGTTTTTTCTCCTTACCTCCATCATTTCGCCTGAATATTTTCTTTTGCGTCTTCCTCGACTGTTGGACTTTGCCTGTGGTCTGAACTGATGTCGTACAGGTAAGGGTAAAAAACCACTAGTGGTTTTATCAAGAACATATTTCGGTTTGGCTCCAAACTTATCGAACGAAGTCGATTCTTTCAGAACTTGTTGGTTAGGTGGAGGCGTGCCTAAGGTCGACGCAGCCTCAGTCGCTATGTTCTTATTCATTGACGTCACTTCTGCTCTAAGCCTTTCTTCCATTGGGGTATCTGTGCTGTTTAAAGAAACAGTGTCAATGGGAATGGACAATTCATTTCCAGTGTCTGTATGGACTATATTCGGAGGTTGGTCATCGCGTTGGGGACCTCCTTTTGGCCATATGAAGACCTGGCCACATAGGAAATCATGGTGGTCTCTTAATAATTTCTTGTATTTGATTTGTTGCAGCCTATCGCTATAGGCTGTTACCTGTATGTACATGGCATCAATTTTCTTTTCATACAATTCTCCCTTAAAACGACTACACAATTCACTATATATATATAGACATATGCATTAGAAATTATTTGATACATAGATATGAAAAAAAAAAAAAAAAAAAATATATATATATATATATATATATATATATATATATATAAAGAGATAGAGAGATAGATATGTATATATGCATATACTATTGTTTATTAGGTGATTAAATAGGTAACCCTTTTCCCATAATCACTGAATATCAGAGACTGAGGTATTAAATGATGGCGTCTATATTTCCTCAGTCAATAAGCTTGTATTGATGCAAATGTAGAAAACTTGGTTTTATAACTAATAATAATATGTCTGATACAATAATAATAATAATAATAATAATAATATCAATAATAATCAGGTAAAACAGAAATCTTAAAAATATAAATCTGACAGTTTACAAGTAGTCAGTTCTCCTCTGAATGCCACAGAAGCTAATCCAGATGACCCTACTCTGAACCATATGAGAAAATATAATGCAGAACTTTGTTTTGCATCCATGTTTCTCCAAATTATTAAATCTTACTATTATTATCAAGTCTGTCACTGCTAGAAATAACTCTCCTTTGCAGGAAACAAAGGTAATGTGAACAGTCTTAGCATAAAGGAAACATATCTTGGCAGTGCAAGTATAGATTTATAGACTGGAAATGGGTTTCCATTATTTTGCAAAATAAGATATCATTTGTTAAGTTTCTGAAAGAAATGCAGATTCACTTCTAGGGGTACACAGCAGTAGTTCTGTATATTATTACAAAAAAAAAAAAGAAACCATAACAATAAAAGTATACAGATGATAAGTTTACAAGTGGTGTGCATGTGTATGCTGTTTGATTTGAATATCTTAAATTGAAGTATAGCATGATGTGTTAGAATGAGACACTACTATGAATGCATGTATGCATGTATGTATATATATATATATATATGTATATGTATATGTAATGTATGTATGTATGTATGTATGTGTGTGTTTATTTATTTTTATGCTGCTATTTAGTGTTTCTAGCCAGATGGTTTGGAACAATCAAGTCTTACATTGGACAGGGCCTATAAACTCATATCTGTCACGTCCAATCCAGTGCCATCCTTTTTCCTCTATGTCACATGCATGCTTCAGAATATGTACAGCAATAAATTTTATCATTGCCTCAAAACTGTGTTCTCTGGTATCTCCGCCCTCACCAAGAAAAATAATTTTTTTCAGAAACTGTATTGTTTCCAGATGTCATCTGTGTTCTACTCACTGCACAAATCTGCAGTTCTGCTTTGTGAAGACATTGTAGTCTAGCTTTCCTGATGCCATATGCATACATCAGTCTCATTCTATTCCTGATACCATTTTGCTAATGGCTCAGTGCATTGTATCTACAACTGAACCAAGCTTATCTGTATGATTGGCAGATGTTTATAACATCTCAAAATTCATCCTGATAAGACTTGTATGCAGAAACTTGCATATATCCAGCTGAGTTCCACAGGTATCTTCCTTACATCATACTTTTTGGCCATTCACTATCTTTCTGCATCACATAAAAAAAAAAAAACAAACAAACACACACACACACACACACACATTGGAGAATATGACATACTGCATCTCATTACCTTTGCCCTTTTATCTATCCTAAGACCACCTTTTGCTTAATGGCAGCACCGTAACTATGGCCCAGGTGACCTATGACTGATTAGTGACTCGTGTATCTGTGGTGCTGACAGGAATGGATGGGTGTACCCACTTGTTGATGATATTCCATGATAGGATGTATGGTCTCCATGATGGGATGTATGATCCAAAGGGGGAAATAGACCCTTGGACATTTGAATCATACAACACAGGGGATGAGGGAGAGAAAGTGGTAGGTCATTACATAAAAATCCACCAGTTGATGGTTGACAGCTACCTCCACCCCTGGACACCCTCAAGATCCATGCCAGCCCCAGCTTAGAACAGAGCAATCGAAGAATGCAGGAGAAGGGGGTTGGAAAATGTAGGTTATTAAATAAAAATCTACTAATAGATGGCTGACTGCTAACTCTCTCCGGACACCCTCAAGATCCATGCCAGCCACAGCCTATAAAAAAGCAAATCTGGAGGTGATGGAAGAGGCAGGCAGACCTGGTGATGGACGTGAGGGCATTGAGATAAAATTGCAATAGGATGAAGTAAAAAAGAATGTAAAATAAGACAATTTGCTTCATTTCTCTACTCCACTGATTCTGACACTGCTCATAATAGTGTATATAGCTGCATTACTTTATTATGAATGCCTACTAACACAGTCCTTCCACTAATTAACTGGACTCATGGAAACAACTCCTCTGTCTGTTTCTGTAGAAATTATTCTATCATCAGTTTCAGTTATCTGACACATATATATGAATCACAGCTGGAACCTTACCAAGCAGGTCAGCACCTCACTAATTTCTAGTTTTCTACAAACATTTCCTAACTTAGTAACACTGTCTACTTCATGTCTTTAGATTGTGAGCTATCCACTTCATGGTTTATGACCCTGTTCTGTACTATCCAGGTTCTGTGCCAGCTTATTGTGAGCATTTATGAGAAAGATATTTTATAGCTCCAGATACATCAATCCACACGACTCCCTTTGAACACTTCACTGATGTCACAGTCATAGAATTGAATTTCACTGGAATAGTAAGGACATCTTTGTGAAAAAAATGTAACCTGTTTACATTAAAGCACCTAGCATTTAAGAAGTCAGAAATCTGGTGGTTCATATAATGCTATTCACTTCACTGGTGACGTTAGGGTTACACGCAGTCTGTTGTTTGCTTCTTACACTGACCAAATGTCCAGACGACAGCTACCGTTTCCTTCTCTCACTGCAGTGGAATCACTGAAAACATTGGCGGGTTTAGCTTTTGTTTCATAGCACACCACTGGAACACAATGCAGCACCAATAAGGCAGAGTGTAAGGACCTTCAACCTTGTTTTTAATATTTTCTGAGTTTATTCTGAACTTATTCACCCCTCATGCTGTTATATTTCCATTTGTCTTCTTCCAGTTTTGACTCACAGTAGTACACTGTGACCCTGGCATATCATTCTATGGTGAATAATCAGATGCATCTACATTTTTAAACTAAATATCCTGATAAAGACTGCAGTTATTACAAGCTTGGACTCTCCTGTCAGTACAAGTGTCTTCATTGCATCCTGTGGTATTCCAAGGAAGTCCGAGGCAGGATTAGCATATCTAATTCCGATGAGAGTACTGTGCCACTTTCTATAAGTGAGCAATGTCTGGAATACATCCCAAAAGTGTTGACGAGGAGCCATCATACCAAAATGCCTAAATCATCTCAGGCAACTGAGGAGCAATGTCTGAGATCCTTTTGTTTGCTGCTCTTCCAATCTTTCTTTCTTTTCATATATTTCTTCCCATATATGTCTGCTGATCATCCAAGCCAGGGTATTATGAATTTTCTGCTTTTTTCTCAGAGAAAGTACACAAAAATTGTAGGGGATGACTTAGATACTCTTTTGCGCTGATGTTTTTTTTTTTTTTTCTAGGATTGAATGAATGTATTTCTGTTGCACTTGTTTCAAAACTGAAAACTAATAAGTTGAATAAATAATGGTTGGAAAGCCCCAAAAGTGTGTTTTACTTAAAATATTTGTCTTTGGGATGTTGTAGTTTGAGGAAGTTCCTGTAATAATATTCAGTACATCATTGTCTTACAATTCTGGTATTTGTTTTTGGTTATTGGAACATTTAATAACATCCAGCTATACTTTTCATATTTTCCTGTTCTAAGTTTTAGCGTCTCCATCTTAAATGCTAAAGTTGTTCAGGTTGTAAGCAGCTTCTGTTCCAATATCTTCTGAAATGCTTTATCTTCTGTCATTATACGTACTCACAGATTTGTCCAAGTTTTGTTAAGGTTTGTTTAGCGAAAGGTTTATGTGGACAGTTACCTCAAGCCAGTCAAAAGACAGACAACTGGTTTGGAATGCGTTCATTCTTTATGTAAAGTGTAATGACACACAGAGATTTTTTTTTAAATATAAGATTAGCCAAAAACAAAGGCTATGAAAAAAGTCTTTCTTTTTCTTTATAAAAAATGAACATGTATTACACCAAGTTGGTGTTTCTTGCAAGGCAGCATCTGAGGTAGGCGCTTGGTGTACCAAAAGTGGTGGAACGAATTCTCATGGAAATAATTACCAGTGACATAGGTGATCTTCAGGTGCTGAACTCAGCCCAGTCTGGCTTTGTCAAGGGAAGATCATGCCTACTAAACCTGCTGGACTTCTTTGAGGAGGTCATTAAAATAATGGATGAGAGAAAAACAGTGCATACTGCCTACCTGTACCTGGTTAATGCGTTCAGTGCAGTACCCCACTTGGGTATAGTTGACAGGCTCACCAAACTCAGTATAAACACCTACATACCTCATTGAATTGCCAGCTGTCTCACAGACAAAATCAAGAAAGTCAGGATCGGTGATACCATCTCAACTAAGAGACTGATCACCACCGACTGGTGACTCAAGCATCTTACGAGAGGGTGGGCTAACACAGACAAATGACAAAGTTGCAGACTAAAATTCTATGCCAAGAAATGCATTATAGTTCCTTTTGGGAACACTGACACCCAAGCTAATTACTCCATCAATAAGCCACTCCTAAAGACTGACCCAGTAGCAAGGGAACTGGCAACATATGTAGATAGTAATCTGACCTTTCAACAACATGTGGATAAGGTAGTAAGAAAACCATTCTATGTCTCCCAACTTATAAGTAAGTGTGGGTCTATGTTACTTTATTGAAAACTGAAGTCAGTAAATGCCTGTTCGCTGACCAATAAACAGCAAAACTGTCATTTCCTTGAATGGCCACAACAGCAAATTTTTTCCTAGGGGAAAAAAATCACTTGACCATCTTCAGGAACTTGCCCTCTCCCCCACTGTAGTGTGATCTCAGAGTTGGTTTATTTAGTTAGGGGAGTGTGGGGGGGTGAAGCCCCCTACTTTGACAGGTTTTGAATACTGTCTCATTTTTGGTTGGTCAAGTGATTTTTTTCCACTAGGAAAAAATTTGCTGTAGTTGCCATTCGCAAAAATGACAGTTCGCTGTTTAGTGGTTGGGGAACAGACATTCGTGGACTTGGGATTTCAATGTCGTAATACAGACCCAGTAAGTGCATGACATTTAAGTCCAAGGAAGTCATTGTACCACTTTACTCTGCCCTTATCAGATCCATCATTGAGTATAACGCCCCCTTCTGCATGTTCTTGACCAAAGATATGCTACAGTTGGAATGCCCAGAAATGTTCCTTACCAGGGGAAACCAGGGTACAAACACACTGTCTTATACAGATTACCTTAAAGCCCTTTCTTTATACTGTGCCTCCTACAGGTTACTGTGAGGCAATATATGCCTAGTATATAAGGCAACCTTTGATCCAGCTCTAATGGAACTTTTGCACAGCCACAAAAGGAACAGCATCAGAATCACTAGATGCAAGGATTTAAATACATCCAAAACGAGTGCTAACATGGGTCACAAAGGGGGCATGGGTTTGCGATTCGATACAGTTGTGTTCAGCAATGCGCATATTTTCTGCACTCCTTTCGGTTATCAGGGCTCGATCATCCGCCTGTCAGTTATACAGTGGTAAACCATTGAAAGAAATAAAAGCATAAGAGCATAGATTTTAATTCCACTTTTTAGAGCCTTTGGTTCACAGGTAAATACTAGGATATAAATCTACAGAGTATTACAAGACTACCCTCTAACTAGTGGTCAGAATTAAACCCTGTGCTTTGCATTTGAGAGGTAAAGATGGTAACCACTATGCTAAACCATCCCAATGTTGGAAGTTAGTAAAACATTTTAGCACTGTCAGAGAGCAGGCAAAAGTGAAGTATTCCACCAAAGAAAAATAGATTTAGAAATTGTTAGACATTGTTCTGCCAAATGATTTGTTTTATAAGTATGGTAGGGTGAAGTGCTAACAGTTGTTAAAGGGTGTTTTACCTTCTGTCACTGTTCTTTGCCAACTGGCACTATCCATAGAGTCAGACCATATCATAACAGTGCCCAAGTATATGTAACAAACTTTTGTTATAAACCCTTAAGTGCTGTTAAGCTCAGATCTTGCACTTGGAATGTAACCACAGTGCTCTATGTACTGCATGATGTTTGAATTCAGAAATTTGAAGCTAGGAAAGACAGGTCTACTTATAAACACTGACTCTGACATAACCGACTTTCAAAATCCCGAGATGAAAATCACAAAACTTTAGAAACCCGAATGTCAACTTTAAACAGAGTAAGTAAATACGTGGCCACCTGTAAATGAATCTCAGGCGGAGGTAAGTAAAACCCACGTAGGTGGGGGGCTACGTCCCCCACACCCCCACCTAACTAAATATACTAACTCGAGGATTGCACTACAATGGAGAAAAGGGCTTGTTGGCCAAGTGTTTACTTACCCTAGTTAACAGTCAACGTTTGGGTTTCTGAAGTTTTGTGATTTTCATCTCTGGATTTTGAAAGTCGGATATGTGAGAGTCTGCCTTTAGAAGTAGAGCCAGGAAGGACATATCTTTGTTTGTTTGTCTTTTGGCTTTTTCCCGGTAAGGGGTCGCCACAGTGGAATTCCGGTCCGCTAATGATTGGCAGTAGATTTTTACGAAATGCCAAGGTGCCAGCTCAACGCCTAACCTTCAATGAAGGCACACCCATTTACGCATGCATGTCTTTCGAACGCTACCCAACCACGGGGAGGACATGCAGACTCCACACAGAAGGCACTCTCAAGCCCAGCCGAGAATCGAACGGGAGAACCTCTTGCTGTGAGGTAACAACACTTCCGCCGTACCACCGCGGCATCCAAGGACATATACAGCTCATTATTAATTCAACTATTAATCACTCCTGTGGCTAGAAATGAAGGAAGAGATCAATGATTGCAATGCAGAAAGTGTTTATAAAATGGCTGTTCAGTTAACTTTTAATGCCATTTTTTAAACTGCAAATGTTACTTTCAAACACTACTACATGATTGGTTTGAAAAGAATTGTTGTATAAAGCATATTTGAGAAAAGAAGTAAAGGTAGTGCTGGGAATGAATTCGAAAAGCACTGCTGTCATCTTTACAAAATGAAACACTACTGGATTTTTTTTTTCATGGCTCAAAAATGAATGCAGGCAGAACAATACACTTCTGATTCAGGTATCATTTTGATCTTAAGTCTATTTTTTATCTTTTATTTTCCTTTAGTTCTCAAATCAAAGTCAGAATGCCAGTCAATTTACCTGAAATGACAACTATGTAGTATGAGATGGTATGACATTTCAATTCTAGAGATGTCAGAAAGCTTTTTATATTTTTGGCTAAATAGAAGGTTTCCCCAGCAACAACAGCTATGCAGACATATTGGCCATTTCAGACTATAATGGCAAAATTACAGTTGGTTCCACTTCTGAAATTCCTGTAATAAGAGTTAGTCAGTTACACAACAATTAATTTATATGACAGAGGTTATCCTGATATTAAACCCATTTCTTTCTTTCACTCTCTGAATCTCTTTCACACACACACACACACACACACACACACACACACACACACACACACACACACACACACACACACACACACACACACACACACACACACACACACACACACACACACACACACATACACACACACATACAGACACACACACACACACACACACACACACACACACACACACACACACACACACACACACACACACACACACACACACACACACACCCACACACACACACACACACACACACACACACACACACACACACACACACACACACACACACACATACAGACACATACAGACACACACACACACACACACACACACACACACACACACACACACACACACACACACACACACACACGTACTCAAACTACAACATTATATCAGTCTAATGAGCCTTTAGACATTACTTATTAGGTATGAAAAATTCTAGATTATGGTGAAAATATATAAAACGCATACTACTGAAACAGCATTGGTGTTAACATTATGAACAAAATGGAACTTGACTGTTTATTACTTTTTCACAAGCTGATTTCCCTACCTGACGAGATGTTTTTCTTAATGTTTTTCAGGAGGGTGGTTTATTCATTAGTAGCCTATCTCATAAAAAATATGCACAATATGTAAAAAAAGTAAATTACTAAATAAAAAGAATAAGCTAGTAGGTGAAGATCGCTAACAATCTTACAAACAGAAATAAAGAGCATAAAGAAATACAGATAGATTAGAACCAGTCTTTATATACTCTTGTTTTAAACTAACATAGTAATGGACAAAGGTAACTTACATGCATCTTGATGAAATTAACTAGATGAATGGCTTAACTTATCATTTTTCACATACATGGCCAAACACCTGGTCAAAGAGAAAGTAAATAAGTCTTCCATATAACAATTAATGAAAAATTAGAAAAATGTTTGAAAGGAAGAAGTACACAGGCATGGGCCCCTGAGTAAGACAAGCAGACAGGTTCAGCAAAGTTACCAATACAAAAACAAATGCTCCATTTAGCATGAAAGGGAGACAGAAACACTCTAATGCAGTACAAAGCCAAACACATACACCAGCATGGTGTCATGCAGTAAACTGCCAATTAGTGGGCAGCAGATACATGGGAGTTGTCCACAAAGTAGACAGAATACAAATAAATGCCCCAATAAGCATGATGTAGACACAGCAGGTTCTTCAAAGTAGTACACACCTGGGAGCAGGTAGTAGAATAGTTTCAAGCACTCCATGACCAATTAATGGTATGTACGCTATCAAGTAAATATTGCACATGAAATACAGTGAAATTAAATGGATCCCCGCCTGTATCCCACACCGTACCTCCTCATCTGTGTTTAAATCTGGCCATCAATCCAGTTATCATCTCTCTCAGGCCTCATGGTATGACCACACCACTAAATGAGACCATCTTCAGAGACTTCCTTGGTGTAACTATACTTCAGCTTATAGAAAACATATGCAAAATTCTCAACAATCCCCTGCAACTAGACCCAAATAAAAAAGCTGCTGAATAAAAACATCAGTAACCATCTCCCTTAATGTGATAGTAAATTTAAGAATAAATATCTTCCCTGGTGGAATTATTATATCAATAAACTAAATAATAAAACAAGGAAAGTTATAAAAAGTTATAATAATTCCCATCCCTTATCTCAGGACCACATGGAAAAATACAAGGAAAGAGCTAAAGAGTTTCTATCAGAAAATGTAAATCAAAGTACAAGCTTATATATAGCAATGGAAATAACACATTTTCCTCTGTTATATCAGGAAATTAAAGATAATGTGCACTCATCTCATCTATTATGATATCATATATTCATATCCCAAGGATATATACAATATTATCTTTGCCCTATGTACCCAAACTGTAGCCTAGAGTATCCCTAAAAATTTAGTTTCATTTGGAATCATTTTGGGCCAATTCTTACAATCTCAGTGAAAGACTAAAAATGACACTTTATTAGGCCAGACATCATATCAGGCTGCATTCTCATCAGTGACAAATATCGACTATCTGAGCCTCTAGTTAAACTGTTTAGCCTCAGTCTTTGCAGAGGGTTTGCACTTAATGCCTGTTGATTAACCACTGTGATACCCCTACAAAAAGATGTCTCCCCGCTAGAGATCAAGGCAATTAAAGGCACAGCTTCCTCACCAGACGTATTTGCAAAGGAACACAATGTATCTCAGTAGAACGCATTTCTGTAGATTCAAGCAACTTAACAGATGTAGACCTCAATATGTATGGTTTTGTGAAAGGAAAGTATTGTCTCCTGACTTTAGTGAGCTTCACTGAAAAGATGACAGAGACTGTGGAAAGTGTTCACATAGTATACACTGCTTATCTCAAATTTGCAAGCATTTGACACTATTTTCCCGTTCTGGTGTTGTTAGAAAAATTACACTGCCATCATACAATCTCCCCCTTTATCTGCTAGATTGCAAATCAGATTTCTAACAGTTCCCAAATTGTGACAGCTGATAGTGCCCTCTCTGAACATAAAACATTAATTAATGGGTACCACATGTATCATTTTTGGGCCATCTCCTGTTTGGCATGTATTTGACAGACATCCAGTCCAGCATCACAGAAGTGTGCTTCATCACTGGTGGACTAGATTCATTCTCAAGCTAAATATGGTTAAGTACAGTGTAGTAGCATTTGTCAAAAAAAGTAAAACACGAAAAAGAAAAGCTGCTCACATTTTATAGGATATACATGGCATTTCTTCTTATACAGGTATAGTCATAGGAGACCTGGATATTTATGAGGACAAATCTCTCTCATTTGACCATCATGTAGACAGGAAATCCTTATCTGTCCTAGTTTATTTCAAAGGAATATTGTCAATACTCAAAGTAGTCATCCTATCACTGAATATTTCCCTTATCGAACCCATCTTTAAATATAATTCACACCTTTGGTATGTAGAGATCTAAGCATAATATTCAGCTGATACGGTACCATAAATTTCTAACCAGAAATATTAATGACATTACAGCCCTCAGCTAACCCAATAGATTAGTATGACTCTCCTTATATTCAATAGCTTACCAGTTGTTTACCTGTGTCTCATTTCTTGATCCATGAAAAACACAATCACATTTGACCTCCAATTTCTTCGGAAGACATAAGTTCTTAACACAACATATTCTCAGTCTATGGAATAATTTACCACTGCTGGTCAAACAAGTTACTACTTTAAGCTACCTATAAGGCTTGTCTTGACAATTGGATGGGTATATAAAAATCTGCACCAGGGTCATCATTTACAACATTCTCAGTGACTGTGGTGAGTATTATTAAGTTCTCATAAAAGATTGGAAAAATGTTTTAAGTGTGTCCAATTACAGGTGTATAAAGTACTGACTCTGTGAAATTCTGGACAGTCTTTGTAGACAGTAGAAAAGTATCTTTTGACTGATGGACCCTGTGCTATTCCCCAGCTAATTATTCCAACTTATTAAGACAGGGGTACTTTTACAACTTGTTTGCTGAATGATGGGAGAACAATATTTAAAACCAGAACTAAGCAGAAGTGCAGAAGGGATTACCATTAACTGAGAAAACTACTCATGTACCAACTCTTTTGGTCAACGTTTTCTGGAATTCATAAATTCCAGTGCCTTGGATCAACTTATCCACACCCCCATCAGGGGCAGCAGTATCCTAGACCTGGTCATTATCAACATGGGCAACCAGTGTTCCACACCAGAGGTCAATTCCTCGTTGGTCAGATCCCACCACAAACTAATCAACCTAGACATACACATCCCGCCCACACCCTCCATTAGGGAAATCACCGTAAAAAATTTCTCCAAAGCCAACTTCACACTTCTTAAGGCAGAAGTGACAAACTTCACGACACCCATGCAGACGGACAATAGCGGTACGACTGCTGAATCCTACACAAATGCACTTTATAAGCGCTTACACAAGTGCATTAATCATGCTATCCCTAACAGATGCTATCCTCCAAAAAAAGGAAGTCAATCTGGTGGTCCCCTGTCATAAACAAATTCTACAACTGTTGAAAGAAACTATTGAAAAAAAGAGTAAAATCCCATCACTGGAAGAACTCCCTGGTCATCCTCAGTAAGAAGCTGAGATCCCTCATAAAATCCTCCAAAGCTAGTTATGAAAACAAAATCGCCACTGATTCTAAAGACAACCACAAAGCGTTCTATAGCTATATCAAGAATCTCAATGGCAACACTCAGATCTGCTCTGAGTTACAGCACAATGGCACTAAATATACAGAACCAACTGATATTGCCAACATCCTGGCAGATAGGTTCAGTGCTAACCTTACCCCCCCCTCGCCCCCTAGAGGGCCCATCTCTATACCGGGAGAATGCAAAGTTCATGTAATCATGGCTGCTCAGGTAAAAACCACAATCTCCAAAGCCAAGAGCACAGCATCCATGGGACCTGACAACATCCCAGGCTGCGTTCTACATGAACTACAGAATGAACTGGCACCCCACCTAAGCACCATGTTCAATCATAGTCTCACCTCAGGTTTTGTGCCCACTGAATGGCGCACAGCAACGGTTATCCCACGAGCCACCACGGACCCCAGGAACTACTGCCCCATTAGCCTAACAAGCCTGGTCTGCAAGGCCATGGAATGTATTATCATAGAACTTATAAACAAAGACATTGTAATCTCCAAACACTGGACCCTACCCAGTTCAGCTTTGTTAAAGGCAGGTCATGTTTCCTAAACAAGATTGACTTCTTTGAAGCAGTCACCAAAGCCGTAGACGAGAGTAAGGTGGTTCACACAGCCTATCTAGATCTTGCCAAGGCTTTTAACACCATCCCCACACTCTGGAATTATAGATAAACACACTAAACTAGGTATAAATACTTATGTCACAAGATGGGTTACCAACTGGCTCACTGATAGAACCCACACTGTGAAAGTAGCAGACTCCAAATCAGACTGCAGACCAGTGACAAGTGGAGTACCACAGGGTTCAGTCCTTTGTCCTCTCCTGTTTGGTATCTAGTTTTCTGAAGTACAGGCTAACACAGAAGGTCTTTGGCTAACGAAGTTTGCAGATGACTGCAAACTAGGAGCCATAACTGAAACTCCTGATGATGTGGACATCCTACAAAAGGGCCTAACTGAGACAGATGCCTGGTGTCAAAGCCATGGCCTCAAGCTCAATGCCAAAAAGTGCACTGTCATCCCCTTTGGTAAAAACTCTGTACCCATGAGCTACCACATAGGTGGTAGTCTACTTAAACCAACCAAGAGATGAAAGCGAACAATAAAAACCAAAACCAACAATTGAGTTCGCTGTGGAGAACCAAATAAGGGTCCAGATCAAGTACCCAGAAGATGTTTTATTGTCCAAATATCCAAACGCTTTCCACACAAAATATGTTTTCGAAATTCTTCATCAAAGGCAAAACAGCAAATAAACAATGTACTTCACTTAAATAAACCCAACAAACCAACAATAAACCAATAGTTTCGTTGAAACCATTATGTGTAAACATTTCAATTAAGAACAATTTAAAACTTAAAAGGATACACCAGCATCAGTCTTTCACTGATATAAATAAAACACTAGTTACAAGAACCATCGTAGTGTATAAACAATGTAAAATAATACATTATGTGCAAATATGAATAAAAACAAGTTGTTTTAATATAAATTTTATATGTATATATATATATATATATATATATATATATATATATATATATATATATATATATATATATATATATATATATATATATATATATATATATATATAAACATAAAACATTTTCTCAAAATATATACCTATGCTGCCCTCTAGTGGCGGATTATAATTTTGCACTCCTCAACTTTAAAACTGGCATAGATATCATATCATTGAGGACAGGAGTCTTAGTGGCTTCTAGTATAATCTGCCAATATAGCTCTCTGTATTCTAATTTTGTTTCCCACATACCTCCCCTAATTTCTTTTGGAACCACTTCAATAACCAAAAAACTAAAGGAAGCTGCTGGACAGTTAAGAATATGTCTAAAGAGTGTATTATTCATATTCTCCTTTTTCATTTCATAATAGTGTTCATATATCCTCATTTTAAGCTTCCTTTCAGTTTTTCCCACATAAAAGGACCCTCAGGAGGAACACAAAGCTAAATAAACCACACCATTTGTGTTACAATTTGAAAACGTGTGGCTCTTGATATACTTGTTCCTATTGGGTATAAAAACACTGGAACAATTAATAACATGTTGACATTGGGAACATGGACCACATTTGAAAGTCCCCATTTTTCTAGATGAACGTTCTAATCTAGAATCTCCACCAAACTCAAATAATCTCTTAAAATTCGTGTCCCTCATGTAAATAAATCTCAAAGGTTGACTTTGAATTTCTTTTAATTCTGTAATCTGAAGGAATAGGTCCCATTCCCTAGTAACTGTTTGTTTAATGTTACCTGAATCACCTGTATAGTCCATTATATATGCTCCATCATAACTAGAGGTGGGAATAGAATCATTAGTGTGTGGGCTGGATACTTCATCACGACCTAAAATCGGTGCAAACCTCCCTTTGCCACCCTCAAACACTTCTTCAGTAATTTCACGGATAAGATTGTCCGGGTAACATCTGTCCCTAAACATCTGCGTGACAACCTCTACTTCTTTAACAAAATCCTCCTCCTCTGAAGTCATCCGACTAATTCTGACTAACTGTCCTTTAAACAAATTCTTTTTCTGAAACAATGGGTGACCACTACTATAACGAAGGTATGAATTTGAAAAAGGTTTTTTCCTAAAGACTTTAGAAGAAAAAGAATGGTCCAGTTTAGTCAAGGAGATGTCTAAATAAACTAATTCCTGACTATTAAAACTATACGTGAAGTCTAAAAATTCAGTGGTTCCTTTGAGGTATGGAAGAAATTCTAAAAACCTTTCTTGAGAATCATGCCAAAAAATACAAATGTCATCAAGAAAGCGTTTGTATAAACACCAACAGTTGGAAAACTCACAATTAATAACAAATAGCTTCTCCCACCAAGACAAAACAATATTTGCATATGTAGGGGCATATTTTGCCCCCATAGCTACCCCTCTTTCCTGTTTAAAAAATTCTCCCTCAAAATACATAAAATTATTCTTAAGTACTGTTTCCATAAGTAATAGGCACGTAGTAAAATCATTAGAACCAAATTTACCACTCTCCCTCATACTTTCCTCAAGCCATAGAAGTCCTGTGTCATGAGGAATAGAACCAAAAAGGTCTACTATGTCTAGGGTAACAAACAATATATTGGGATTAAAAAGTTCAGGTTTTACCTGCCTAAGAAAATCCCATGAATCCTTCAAAACAGTAATTACATCATTTGAGAGGGATTTTAATTTAACATCTAAATATTTGGCTAGGGGAGTAGTCATGGACCCCTCAGAAGAAACTATGAGTCTTAAAGGCGGATCCGAAGAATCCTTGTGGACCTTCAGAATTCCAAAAACTGACGGTGTCCTAGGGTTCTTATTGTATAAAAAATTGAAAATATCCAAATCAATAGAGTCTTCCAATAACAAATCATTTAAAAGTATAACAATTTTAGAATAAGCTATATTTACTTCATTGATTGAAGCCTTAGAATATTTGGAATTGTCAGATAGCATTTCTTTCATTTTAGATTCATATAAAATATAATCCATAAGTACTGTACCCCCTCCTTTATCTGGTGTCATAATTCTTATAGATTTATTATCAGTAAGTTGGTTCAGCAACAATTTTTCATCATTTGAAAGGTTTGAATGTGTTCTATGTGTATTAATGGTGTTTCTAATCTCCATTTCCAATATTATATCTAAATTCTTGAGCTGTGGATGAAGGGGCGGGTTAAAAGTACTTTTTCTCTTAAAAATAGACTGTCTACATGAAAAATTAGAATCTGCGAAAACCAAGGCCAAATTCTTCATGTCAATAATTGCCTTGGGAATGCTTCCTTTTCTGATAGGTATGTATTTAAAACCTTTTGAAAACAGTTTGAAATGATCCAAATTAATAACTTCAGCACTGTAGTTAAAAATCTTATAATTTTTTATTCAAAAATATTACCATAGTGCTTGATTTCAAAACTGAAATTTGTGTTAACTACTGTCTGGGTTTCCCCCTGTAATTGTGATGGTTGTAATATACAGGTTTTTTGTTCCGAATTCTGTCAGACCTCTGGGGGAGGGGTGGAAAATCCAAAGGGTCTTGATGGTTAAATTCTGGGGAAACTTCTTGATTATCCTCGCCCACAGAGTGTCTATTATTCATGGGCCTATGATTAGTTACTGTATAACGTTCTTGAGTGTACAAATTAAAAGGCCTGGGTTTAGGGTATGCAGTACCATCATGGTATTCCTTTATGTCCCTTTCCAATTTACCCTCCTTCCTCCTCATGTTGTTTTTACAGTCTGAGACAACCTGTTTGAAAATATTAAAATACAAGGCTTTTTCCGACGCAACACTAAACAAAAGGTCTTGAATAATAACGGAATTAATAGATTCCATTTTCTCCAGCAAAGTTTCCCTAATTCTTTCATTTTCCACAATAATGGCCCTAACTACGTCTAAACCACATTTGTCAACATTTTTTATAAGTTCAGAATGAAATATAGACCCATTCTCAACACGATTAGGGAATTTACAAACCCTCAAACCTTTAGGAACTGTGTTCCTACTTAAACATTCCTTAAGAAAAGTATTGTCACAGCCCAAACGTTTGAATTTGTCCATATAATAATGCAAGGCATCCAAACTTTCCCTGTAGGTTCGGGTGTCAGTTCCTTGATTACCGACCCCTAAATTGTTAGTATGCAAAGAATAATTCTGTCCAATAAAACCTTTATAATCAAACAAATGATTATTGTCAGAAAAGTCACCTTGTTCTGAATGGAAACCCCCAGTCCTGTTGTCTAAATGGTATACGTGTTCATTACCATGTTTGCCAACAGTGTTGGACCAAAGCAAATGAGGAAACTCATCATAGTCCTGTGAATCAGGGTTAACAGGAACAGAAGAACCATGATTCAAGTTTGGATAGTTGACCATAGCTTCCGAATTAGGATGAATTTCACCCCGTTTGGTCCCTGTGTAAACGCTACGACCAGAAGCCATTGCTACAATGGATTGACATGCTGGGGTGAGTAATTCAACTATTTGCGATAACTGGCCAATCACCTTCCAGAGCTCACCCTTCTCCCCGCCTTGAACATCCATCTCGGTCTCGGTCTCAGCCCTCGAGAACTCCGCCATCCCAAAATAGAGAAATAACCAACCAAGAGATGAAAGCGAACAATAAAAACCAAAACCAACAAATAAGTTCGCTGTGGAGAACCAAATAAGGGTCCAGACCAAGTACCCAGAAGATGTTTTATTGTCCAAATACCCAAACGCTTTCCACACAAAATACGTTTTCAAAATTCTTCATCAAAGGCAAAACAGCAAATGAACAATGTACTTCACTTAAATAAACCCATCAAACCAACAATAAACCAATAGTTTCATTGAAACTATTATGCGTAAACATTTCAATTAAGAACAATTTAAAACTTAAAAGGATACACCAGCATAAGTCTTTCACTGATATAAATAAAACACTAGTTACAAGAAACTATTGGTTTATTGTTGGTTTGATGGGTTTATTTAAGTGAAGTACATTGTTCATTTGCTGTTTTGCCTTTGATGAAGAATTTTGAAAACGTATTTTGTGTGGAAAGCGTTTGGGTATTTGGACAATAAATCATCTTCTGGGTACTTGGTCTGGACCCTTATTTGGTTCTCCACAGCGAACTTAATTGTTGGTAGTCTACTTAAAACTGAAAGTGTGATAACAGACTTTGAGACACAGGTGGACAGTAATCTCTCCTTTGATAATCACTTCACCACAGTAGTCAGGAAATCCTTCTATGTGGCAGACCTCATCACAAAAGGTTTCTCATCCAGGAAAAAAGCGGTCATTGTTCCTCTCTACTCATCACTCATTAGACCCATTATAGATTACAACACCCCTTTTGGTATGTACATCACAAGACATCTACAACAACTGGAAAGGCCGCAGAAATACCTCACAAAGAAGATTACCGGCCTCAAACAGATGCCCTACGCAGACAATCTCAAAAAACTCCAGCTTTGCTCTGTCACATATCGCCTACTCAGAGGCGATATCTACCTAAAATACAAAGCTATGTCAAACCCAGAGTTGTTGGACATGCTCCACTTAAAGAAATCCCAATCACTCTGAGCTACACGCTCTAGGGACCTAAACCTTGTCACCACAATAAACAGAACATGCTGGAGGGATAGATTCCTGTCCCAGAGACTTCCCAAACTCTGGAACAAACTACCTGTCTTTATCAAACAAAGTTCCTCATTAGCACTCTTCAAGAAAAATCTTGATGATCGGATGGGAAATAGGAAAGTCACCCCGGGGATCACCTCTGTGGCTCTGCTCGACAGCAGCACAGGAAAATAATTTTCTTGGGTGGCGAAAGCCAGGGTACATTTTTTGGCTAGGCTTGTATAGGCCCTAGGGCCTATAGCCTAGTACCTACCTATGAACCTATGAATGCAAGCAATCTATAATTAGCAGTCTTTCCTTTCAATGTAAGGTGGGGGGTCATAGAAGCAAAATGAGAAAATAAGTTAGCTGTTAATGTAATTATATTCCAGCTCTCCCAGATGTATGCTTACCTTAATCATGGTTTGTTGTGAATGTAAATATCAATAACAAAAAAGACAACATAAGAAGTTTAAAATGGGAATGTGTTTCCAGTTAAGGAGAATAATTGTTCTTAGCTAAACTTCAATCAGCCTGGTTTAAATAAATTTCAGAATGCACATTGTGCATTGTACTGCTCTAGTTAATTGTGGTTAGAGAACCATAATATTTGAAGCTCTTCAGTTTT
This sequence comes from Protopterus annectens, assembly GCF_019279795.1. Taxonomy (NCBI): domain Eukaryota; kingdom Metazoa; phylum Chordata; order Ceratodontiformes; family Protopteridae; genus Protopterus; species Protopterus annectens. The sequence continues at coordinate 1,933,189,703 of NC_056728.1, read as the reverse complement.
AAAAATTCATGGATGTTAGAATGCATGAGAGTTTTATAACATATTAAAGTATTACATCTATTTCCATACATAATAAACAGAAGAACAGAAGTCTGCTATCTTGGGTTATATCTTCAGTTTTGTTTACAGTGACTGTCTTAGGGAGGACAGGCATGCTGTTTGTTAACTTGTGTTTCATCTACATGTTTTGTTTACTGAAGTGTTTAGTGATAAAGGATTCAACATGTAAATAATATACTATCTCAAGTGTAGGGGTTAAAGAGTTTTGCCTCCTTCTGCACAATGTGGGAATGTAGAGTGCAGAAGGGCTTGCCTTCCTTTTCGATTTTTATTCTTTATTTTTTTCTAAAATGTAATTGTTAAAGTAGTTGTTATTTTTTTTGGTTGGAATCAGTGGCAAAGATTATGACCAGGATTCTATCTGAGAAATGTCAAGAAATTCAGTTGGAGAGTGCGATCCAGTCATAAAACGGTTGCTGCTCTTATATACTAAGATTTACTAAAAAGAAACGTGAATGAGTATAAAATGTTTTTCAGCAGACACTTAGCACTACCCCACAGACAGTGGCCTGAAGTGAAATATTCTACTTTTGATTGTCTAACAATTTTAAAAGCTGTTAGACACTTCAATATACCACGTTTATTCACTCGTGTGTGAGCATTTGTCTCGATGTTTGTGTGTGTGCGCGCCCGCGTGTGTTTGTGCGTGTGTGTGTGATTGTGTGCATGTGTCTTGTGTGAAGTATATTACAACTTTTAAAGTTGTTGAAGTTTTCCAACAGAGTCTTTCATTCCTGTGGAATATTAGCAAGTTTGAAAGGAGCAAAGCAAATTTGGCACGCACTTCTCTGGTGTCTGAAACGTACATTACAAGCTCGTCTTTTTCTCAGATATGGCAACATAATCAGAGTGTGTTGCTTGTGTCACACATTACTTCTGCTTTTCTCATACATTACATCCTCCCATATATAGTCCTCACTGCTACTGCCAAGACACCACTATCCCCACTTCAAGTTTGTGCTAGCCCGTCAGTCAATAACCTAAATTACAATTATATGCATCCAGGCTAGATAAATAGAATCACACTCTTATGAAATCAGACCACATACTGCACTTGATGAAAGTGAGTATGAAAATGAAACGCAAATACAGATAACTTCAAAGTCCATATCTAATGCTGTAGAGTAATTTATAACAGTAAAGGTGTTGGCATCAGACCTTGAACTTACTGCTTACTGGTGCTAGTCTCTTTATTCAAGTTCTGTACAAAAATACAGACTTAATGCAATAGACTCCTTAAGGTGTGCTACGGAATCACATGCCTAATGTAATAAACTAATTGATGCTTATAGACCCAATACTTACTGATTAATACTTTCAGTATTGGGGCACCATCACAAACCTCCATTTTAATGATTGGCAATATAAATGGTTACAAAATAAAATACTTTTTTCTCTACTGGATGATTTTGCAGTTTTTTTGTTTTTAAAAAGATTCATATGCTTGACTTCCAAAGCATATGACCTACTGGCCTTAGCATCATTAATAGATTTCAACTACGTAGGTTATAGAAAATAGAATATAATGACAATAACTGATACCTATCAAGATAGTTTAATTTTCTTTTCAGCAATCTGATGAATTAAGTATATTCTTTACTTATTTCCTTTAAACATCAGTGGCAATAGCAAGAGTTGAAAGGGAATATTTAAACAATAACTCTTATAGTAACAGAATGCATTGTTTCCAATTACAATAAATCTTATAGTAACAGAATGCATTGTTTCCAATTACAATAACTCTTATAGTAACAGAATGCATAGTTTCCAATTACAATAACTCATAGTAACAGAATGCATTGTTTCCTATTACAATAACTCTTATAGTAACAGAATGCATTGTTTCCTATTACAATAACTTTTATAGTAACAGAATGCATTGTTTCCTATTACAATAACTCTTATAGTAACAGAATGCATTGTTTCCTATTACAATAACTCTTATAGTAACAGAATGCATTGTTTCCTATTACAATAACTCTTATAGTAACAGAATGCATTGTTTCCTATTACAATAACTCTTATAGTAACATAATACATTGTTTCCTATTACAGTAACTCTTATAGTAACAGAATGCATTGTTTCCTATTACAATAACTCTTATAGTAACAGAATGCATTGTTTCCTATTACAATAACTCTTATAGTAACATAATACATTGTTTCCTATTACAGTAACTCTTATAGTAACAGAATGCATTATTTCCTATTACAGTAACTCTTATAGTAACAGAATGCATTGTTTCATATTACAATATCTCTTATCGTAACAGAATGCATAGTTTCCAATTACAGTAACTCTTATAGTAACATAATGCATTGTTTCCTATTACAATAATTCATAGTAACAAAATGCATTGTTTGCTATTACAATAACTCTTATAGTAACAGAATGCATTGTTTCCTATTGCAATAACTCTTATAGTAACAGAATGCATTGTTTCCTATTACAGTAACTCTTATAGTAACAGAATACATTGTTTCCTATTGCAATAACTCTTATAGTAACATAATACATTGTATTAAGAGCATCATTAATTAGCTGCTAGATAACACACTGCTACTTATGCAGCACATTTTCAGTTATATTGTGACAATACTACCTCCAAATATGTTTGTTTAGGACTTGCCTGCATGCCCCCTGTACAACAGTGACACTGTGTTGTAAGATGCTAATGTGAGCTGTACTTCACATGATTAAATATATGACTTCTATTAACATATTCAGAGATCTCTTCCATTATGAATACAAATGCCACAGCTGCAAATGGTTGCAGTCATAAAAATGGAAGATGGCATAGTTTGACATTTGCAGTGACAAAATGTGTATTCGTTACTCAAATTAAGTCAAGTATTCCATTTTAAATATTTATAAATGCCTGTTCTACTGCAGCTGATGGCTGTACATCTACAATGCTTTTTTCTTACATTTTCACTTGCTTATCACATTAGGCCGAAGACGATAACAATCGATTCTTCTGTAAAGGTGCTATTGAGCTTATAAGATAGTCCACCATGTACATGGCTGGAGAAGAAGACTAGTGGCTGTTAAAGCATGAATTCACTTAAAGACTGCCAAAGTACCTATTCATAGATATTCAAAATGATATCAGGATTGTTACTGTAAATATCGCAGGGGAAAAAAAAACAGCCAGATCATGCCTGAAATAAAAAGCATGATGTGAGGCCTTCTACAGGTATGGGATATTGTAGTCCTCTAATACGATAGTCCAGATTGGGGAAACATGAGTACCATATACAAAGGCATGTAGTAGTATGGCTATATTAGTTAAAAGGGTGCAGAAGCATAAATAACAGTGATATAGTTTTTATGACATTAAACATCTAATGTTTGTAAATTTACAGGCCTGTATACTGCTAAAAGTCATATAATGCTTTCCGTGTCCATTTCAGCTGCATTGCACTGTAGGTGCAAAATGATGGCTTTCCACACAGTGTTTAGTGTCAATATGTTTGCCAGTATACAATGTCAATGTGCTGCCCCTGCCATTGACAACATAATTAATATATCTATTTATTTAGAAGTGGGGAAGCCTTGTTTCCAGAAGAATATACACTTACTCCCTGCAAAGAAATTAATATATACATGCATACACACACACACACACACACACACACACACACACACACACACACACACACGTAGATATATATAGAGACTGTTTTGGCTTCTATCACACATAAGGAAGACGATATCAGATAAAATAATAGAGGGAAGTCATGTCAGGGAAGGAGAACTGGACTCCACAGTCCAAATACACAGAAATGTATAGATAGATAGATGTTTCCCAGTCCACATGTCACATCCATGCTCATACTAATTGTTTTTTTTCTCAAATTTTTTTATTTTCAATTAAAATAACATTTACATAATATTTTTAAATATAATTTTAAACAACTATATACAATATTTACAATAGCCTGACATTCAGTTATATACACTGTATGTTATTAAATATAGAATTAACAGATCAGTTATCAGAGATACAATATTGATTATTGGAGAGTGTCCCACAAAGATATAACTTTCTTCCAAGGATTATTTACCAATGGCCTGGGATAGATTTGTAGTTCTTTGATTTTTATTTCCATTGATGCAGTTGTCTTCAGTAAAGTATAGAATACTTCCAAGGTTGGGGTGTATTTGAATTCCACCTTCTGGTTATGCATTTCCTAGATATAGCAAGTATTGTCCATAACAAATACATATTTGTCTTGTTCAGGTAGGGACCTTCATTTACATTTAGTATAATCAATACTTTAGTTAAGGTAAAGGATTCATTAAATAAAGCTTGTAAAAAAATGATTGATTTCATTCCAATATGGTTTAATTTTATTACATTCATAAAAAATATGAATCCAATCTGCTTTATTTGACTTTAAACACCTCCAGTAAAAAACATTTGTAGTATTACTGATCTTTTTAATTCTATCTCGTGTTAAAAATGTATTTCCAGTTAAATATTTTCCAGTACTGTGTGTTAGAGGTGTAATTAACTGATAGTAAGATGTTAGTTTTAATTTCTTCTGTTAACTGCAATGACTGACCTTTTGTTAAGAACTGCCAGTATGATGGTTTGGGAATTGTTTTATATGTTATTAACTCTTTATATAGATTTAAAATGGAATTTTTCTTTTCACAACTATTATATATAAATTCATACAGAAAACTTATTAGATTTGGAATATCTTTAAATAAGGAATTATTAATTAATCTGCATAAATCTTGAGTGTACATTAGAATGCTTTGTAAGGTTAACCAGTCCTGTGTTGGAATATTGTAAGCAATTTTTATCATATGTATATCTAAATCATTTAATTTATTTACACATTGAAACCAGCACAAGAATCCATTTTGTTCCCAGGAGGTTATGGTTTCCCTATATATTTTGTGAGGAAAGTTCTTAGTGATGGTAAATGGGGTTAAAAGGTCAAACCAGAGTTTTAGATCTATGTTTGCATTGAAAAGTTTCCTAAAGAAATTGATGTAATGATTAATCAGTGTTGTTTTAGAAGGTTTTGTTATATTATATTGTATACTTATGCACAGTATGTATCAGGGTTTGTTTGATTTGTCTACTATTAAAATTTTTTTAACTGATTAAATTAATTTGTTAATATAGCCGTTATTAGTTCTTTCCAAATGGCAAAATAATTTGGGTTTATCCACTCTATTGTAGTTTTAAGCACAGATGCTTTTATATATGTTTCTAGTTCTGGGAAATTCAATGCTCCTTGTTTCCAGGGTCTAATGTGATGAGTTAGAGCAACTCTATTCTTTTTGGGATACCATAAAAATTTTATTAAACATGAGGTTATTTCTTTAAGAATGCATCTTTCAGGAAATTACTGTATTGCTAATGCTATATATAGTATTTTTGGCAATCATCATCTTTCGGCTTTTCCCATTTGGGGTCGCCACAGCGGATCATCTCTTTCCATTTCTTCCTATCCTCTGCATCTTGCTCTGTCACACCAACCACCTGCATGTCCTCTCTCACCACATCCATAAACCTTATCTTAGGCCTTCCTCTTTTCATCTTACCTGGCAGCTCCATCCTTAGCATCTTTTTCCCCATATACCCATCATCCCTCCTCAGCACATGTCCAAACCAATGCAATCTCGTCTCTCTTGCTTTGTCTCCAAACTGTCCAACATGAGTTGACCCTCTAATATACTGATTCCTAATCCTATCCATCCTAGTCACACCGAGTGCAAATCTTAACATCTTTAACTCTGCCACATCTAGCTCTGACTCCTGCCTTTTTGTCAATGCCACTGTCTCCAACCCATATAACATAGCTGGTCTCACTACCCTCTTGTAGACCTTCCCTTTCACTCTTACCGGTACCTGTCTGTCACAAATCACTCCTGATACTCTTATCCACCCATGCCACCCTGCCTGTACTCTCTTCGTCACCTCTCTTCCACATTCACCATTACTCTGAACTGTTGATCCCAAGTACTTAAACACGTCCACGTTTACCAACTCTACTCCCTGCATCCTCACCATTCCTCTACCCTCCCTCTCATTTACACACATATATTCTGTCTTAGCCCTGCTGACCTTCATTCCTCTGCTCTCTAGAGCATATCTCCACCTCTCCAGAGTCTCCTCAACCCGATTCCTACTCTCACTACAGATCACAATGTCATCTGCAAACATCACAGTCCATGGGGCCTCCTGTCTGATCTCATCTGTCAACCTGTCCATCACCACTGCAAATAAGAAAGGACTCAGAGCTGATCCTTGATGTAATCCCACCTCCACCTTAAACGGATCTGTCACTCCCACTGCAGTCCTCACCACTGTCACACTACCCTCGTACATATCCTGTACCACTCTTACATACTTCTCTGCCAATCCCGACTTCCTCATACAATACCACAACTCTTCTCTAGGCACCCTGTGATATGCTTTCTCCAAGTCTCCAAAGACACAATGCAACTCCTTCTGACCTTCTCTGTATTTCTCCAATAACACTCTCAGAGCAAACATTGCATTTGTAGTGCTCTTTCCTGGCATGAAACCATACTGCTGATCACTAATCATCACCTCCCTTCTTAACCTAGTTTCTACTACTCTTTCCCATAACGTCAAGCTGTGACTGATTAATTTTATCCCTCTGTAGTTACTGCAGCTCTGCACATCACCCTTATTCTTAAAGATAGGTACCAAAACACTTTTTCTCCACTCCTCAGGCATCCTCTGACTTTCCAAAATTTCATTAAACAATCTAGTTAAAAATTCCACTGCCATTTCTCCTAAGCACCTCCATGCTTCCATTGGAATGTCATCTGGGCCAACAGCCTCTCCATTCTTCATCCTCTTCATAGCTGTCCTTACTTCCTCCTTGCTAATCTGTTTCACTTCCTGATTCACTATCCCCACATCATCCAACCTTCTCTCTCTCTCATTCTCTTCATTCATCGGCCTCTCAAAATACTCTTTCCATCTACTCAACACACTCTCTTGTGAGTACCTTTCCCTCACTGTCCTTTGTCACCCTTACTTGCTGCACATATTTCCCAGATCTGTCCCTCTGTCTAACCAATTGGTACAGGTACTTTTCTCCCTCTTTAGTCTCCAATCTCTCATTGCTTAGGTTGTTTTTCATTTTAATAACTAAACATTACTTTTTCTTGTTATTTGTTATCTGTGAGGCTAAATGCACTTCGCAGGTTCACAGAGTCCTTAGAAACTACAGCAATTGTTTACTGTTGCTATGGCAACACAAATAGAATGTGAAGAAAGCTTTACTTCTCTTAACCAACAGTACATTTTTTCCTTTTTTTGTTTTAATATATATATTTGTGAATACTAAAATGAAATAATTCAAAGGACATATGTACATGAATGTAACATTTCAGAGTTAATCACGAACATGTCCCCAATCCCAATAAGCATAACAGTGACTATCATGAATCTAATACATATTGTAATAACAATTAATTAAGTTCACTATTCCAGTTAGTCTACCTTAAAACTAGATTATTTTAGACTATTATGTATATATGTATAGATAGTGAGTTATTAATTATAGACAGACTATATTAGTATAGTAAATAGGAGAGAATTTAGAAAGGGAGACAAGATGCAGTTAAAATAAATAATGAGAAAAGAGAGAAAGAAAAGAGAAAATTAAGAGAAAATACACATATACTATGTATGTTGATTTACAGTACAAATATTTTATGTGCTATATAACCCTCCTTCTGTGAAAGACAAGTACCCTGTTTTACATACCTGAGGTAATGTGAAAACTCTCATGTGTCATCTATTTTCAAAAAATATAGCTAAAGATTCCAATAGTTAGTTACCTTTGTTATAAAATTCCAAGCAGTAAAATTGGTCCTTTAAAGTAATGTTAAAACAATTCATATCATAGTAGATGCTTTGAGAGATTTGGCTGTAACAGTATCAGTCTTTTGCTTCTTCGTTTTGACATCTGTCCAGACATTTGTTTCTTTTGTTCTCTTGAGAGAAGATGACATCCAATCCATATCTTCTGGTAAAGTAATCACATTATTAGTTTTAATAAATGAAGAGGCTTTCTCTAAGTCAATAAAAGTCCTCATCTCGTTGGCATACAGTACTCTTATCTTAGCTGGATATGGAAGTTGTGCCTTGATGTTATTTTGTTTCAGAAACTTTATTATTGGCCACACTTTTTTCCTTTGTTCCATTATTCTAGATGAATAGTCGTTATCAAATCTTATCAGGCTCTGTTTATATTTTAGAGGTGCCTTCCTTCAAGCAGATCTTAAAATCAGTTCATTGTCCAAGTATGAATAAATCCTCTCCTTTAAGGTACCCCTAGTACCAATATTTTTGTTATTACCATCTATGGTCTGTTTAGTTTTATCAAAATCACAGCCCTTAGTTAAAAACTGATTGAATTGAGTCTTATGAATATTGTCACCTCTATCTGAGGTCCCAATATGTTGACTATTATATTTCACAGTACCTTTAGAATTGTGCATAGTTCTCCTGACCACATTTGAATATGTCTTGGTCGGAATGAATCTCTTGGGTTTGGTACCCAGTCTATTAGCTTCTTCATCTATATCATAGACTGAAAAGTCAAAAGTAAAATCTGATGAGTTCATCATCTTGCTACTGTTGAATGGCTCTGTGGTGTTTAATGGCAGTTCAATGTCAATAGGGCATCTTCTCCCATTTGAACTCTGTCCATTAGGAATGGGATTACTGTCCTCAAAGTCATTGGTGTCCTTATAATATTGGCTGCCCTCACGTCTGTCCGTGTGTGGGAAGTTGATAATAGATGTATAATTGGCCTTAGAATTACATATATCCACAGCAGATCTATCTTTGTTGGATAACAGCGGGCTTCCCATTCCAGCCCCTGTATTGTTGGAACTCTCCTTGAATGCCTTTGTGAAGTCAGCAGTTACCTGTTTGATGACCTCATACAACTTTTCAACCTCTCCCTTTAAAGCGGTCAACTCCTGCCGAAGTTGTTGCAATTCGTCACAGCCATCTCCCTTCTGTTTAGGTGAACCTTCACCGGTTGCCTCCATGCCTGAGGTCAACTACTGAATAAATCCAAGAAATTACTAAAATGGCTTACAGACACGGAGTCCCCAATAAGTGCTTGTTCACCTCCAGGAATGAAATTGGATGAATGCAACTATCACCAACCACTTCATGATTCAAACATTTATTAAAAAAACAAGACTAAAAAACTAATATGAAAATTATAAATACAAGAACAATTGTGAAGTGCTTTCACCCATAAAAATGGGCTTCTTCAAAACACTCCATGGTTGTTTAGCACTACTTAAATAACTTTTTTGGTGCCAAAATTGATTAAAATTCTTAAAGACATATAGCGCTTTAAAATATCCTAATGTAAACATTCCATGAAGTTGTATACACATATTCCCACAAAATTCTGGCTCAACATTGTATTAATATGATCAATTAAGCAAACCAGACCATTCCATAACTCTTTCACTCATTAATACAGAATAATACAAAGTCATCGCCAGGTTTTCATATTGTAATACGCATACATATGCTATAGCTGTAGATCATCAATGCAAGCTGACATAATCCGTTCCATACTGTCAGCATCCTCTTTATCTCATAGCGATGCATTCTGAATTCATTAAAATATGTAGGGTTAAACACCATTAGTATTATATAAGACTTTGTAAAGTTTGAAACCCTTTTTGTTAAAAAACATTTAAAAGAACTCTTTTAAAAATGCAATGATCGCATACTTTATCTGGTGCGTAATATCAAATATATCATGCTAGTACCTCTAGCCAGCAGTCTAAACAGTGTGCGATCTATTTGTTTAGATCCGCTAACCATATACATCATATAATTAAATGATCTACTCCATATTTACAGAGGATGCATCATTGTGGAACAATGAGGAGCAGGCCCATTTTAAGACTCAAAATGAGGAACATTCCTCATCATTGGGTATACTTGAGAGGCATGCTGCTCAGATAGGTCAGGGCAATAATTCCCTCTTGGTGGACAGACTCCATGTTGCTTTCTAAAACCTTACTTAATCCAGTCAGCTGAGGACTGATTCATCAATTTGCTCTGTAACATTCTGCTACCAGTAACATGAAGTAAAATGTGGATGTGAATGCTGAGTACATTGTTGAAATTTCTGTAGTATTTAGATAGCACTGAAGAATTTCAAAGAAAAAAGTTTGTGGAGAAGAAACAATCCAAGTTCTGCAGCAATTTGATCGATCAGGGATTTTTATGTAATATGTCCTTACAGGGCAGTAAAGAATTATGACATCAGTATATGTGTTCCCTATATGACGTATTTGGATGTGCTGGATATTCAAAAGGGGCACCACATTTGTGGTTTTTGCAGGCGTCACATGTATGGTCCTAGTGCATGTTGGAACCTGCAGTGCAGAACATGAATCTTAGTGTATTCTCAATATTAATTTAGTTCCAGAAAAAACAGAGCTTTATCTGTGACTTTGCTCATGAAATGGGGTATTCTGTCACTTTGACACAGAACATATATGTTTGCAGAGGAGTCAAAAGCAATTTTTATTTAATGAGTCGTCTTAAGGATATTTAACATTTAATAGATATATTTATACTGGATTATATACATATTCTTTCTACAGTTTAGAAATATATATATATATATATATATATATATATATATATATATATATATATATATATATATATATATATTTATATGTATATATACATATATATATTGGAGCTATGAATTTAATTGAATGGTGCTGTTTTGGTCAATAAAATTTGGACAACTAAGTAGGGTTCAACAGGTGTGCGAGATCACACCAGTTTTGTGGTTGGGGAATATGCCTTTTTGCTGATATAGACTGATACAGGAATTAGTATATATAATTAAAGGTGAAGCCAACCATATGGGATGCAGGGTGGCTTTTTGCCTAATTTTTGAGTTTTAATTTTGCATGCACTGAGGTCATTACTTGGCATATGCATAGTAGCATGTCAACATTTGCATTGCCAATGTCTTTTAATTGTCAGGATGTTTGGGTCCTTTGATTATATTCAGTAGACACATATCTGCATGTCTCCCTCTCTCTCTTGATACACACACACACACACACACACAAACACACACACACATATATATATATATATATATATATATATATATATATATATATATATATATATATATATTGATGGACTAGGCTGTGCTTGGACTTCTGTCTCATTCTTGCAACTGTATTTGGCTGACACATTATTGCAAGTTGTGTTCCTTAAGAAATTTGGGAAAGCTTTAGTGATGTTTACTTAATGCTGTTTTCATTGTTAGCATCTGCAATTTGAATAATAATGTTGTTTGCAAGTTTCTTAATTTTAAGGTGCAAATGACTACTAACATTGGTTATAGTATTGTTTATATTAAGAAGTAGCAGTCAGAAACTTGCTTTCTAATCTCAGGTACTAAGATTTACTTTTATTTTAAAGACTATGAAAATATTAGTAATTTTAAAGGTGTAACACTGATGTGTTAGGTGAAAAGTGCTTTCTTCTGCAGTTCTGCACACTGGCAATAAGGCTTTCTCTAACATAAGGGCTATGATTGTGCCTCCCTCAGCTGCTTTAATGAAGGTTTTTATTTTATTTCAAATCCTCCACCTTAATTTAACAAGGTCAAGGGTTGTTAACCTTGACTGGCTCTCCTGGCAGTAGTGATATTGCTGCCTAAAGAGCTTGTTGTCTGATTCAACCAGACTGCATGAGGTGTGATAGTATGACAAGGGAAAGAGTGTAAGTACCGAATACATTAGCATAGAATTATCTTGTCTGTTTTATAATTAGACATGTGATTGTATCCAAAACAGAATAAATACTCAGATGAAGGCAAAGCAGAAAATATAAATGTTCTAACAAAAATGAAAGGCATTGCAATTTGTAGCAAATAACATTTGTTTCTGCACAAGAGAACTAAATATGATGTTCTGTGTTCAGTGACTTGGAGAGCAAACTAAATCAAGTCTCTAACAATGATAGGCAATGATTACTGAACCCACTAAAGGTGAGGTATCAGTTCAAGCAAAGCACAGCAAAGTGGTTAAGTCATCAGTCCAAAGCCTCATTATAAGCATATAAACCAAGCTAGGTAAAGTAGAGTACACAGTGAGCCTGACCCAAGAATATAAAAGGAGTGAGAGATGAACTCTCCACCTCTGACCACTCCTTTAAGAAGGTCTTGTTTAATACAGGCTAGCACTAATGGGCAGGAGGAAGGTAAATACAATTCACTTAAGGGTAAACTTGTAAAAACTAAATTGTAGGCAGCAGCAGGTGGAAATATGACAGACTCCTTTTATGGTGCAAAGCTGTATCAATATTTACTGGACAGTGATGCAATGAATGTAAGCTTGCATATATTCACTGAATGAAGAGCATGATAAAAAATCTCACCAATGCCTTTAGTATAAAATCAACGAGACAACGGAAGTAGGGGTTAGGGTGGGTAGTGGTCATTTCATGCCGTTTAACATTTTATATGTAGTATGGAGCTTACCAAATAGAAAGTACTGGAGTATGTATTTATATTATTAAAGCTGTTGTTGTCTGTGTGCTGTCTCCATATGTTTTGGTGATCATTTTAAAACCTTGCAATAGACAATACTGATATAACATCAGCTTTGGGTGACATCATAGTTTACACAACAGCACAACACAGTGCAGATATTAACATAATCCAGAGTTTAGTGAAGAAACACAGATGTGGTGTAATTCAGCATAAAATATAATTGTTTAATTTTAATTCATTTCATTTTCATGACTATAAATGATCTAGTTTACTTCTTTCTATAAGAGAGGAGAAAGAAAGACATCTATCTATCTATCTATCTATCTATCTATCTATCTATCTATCTATCTATCTATTAATCTATCTATCTATCTATCTATTAATCTATCTGTCTGACTATATATATATATATATATATATATATATATATATATATATATATACACACACATAACAGACCAAATCATTATATATATATATATATATATATATATATATATATATATATATATATATATATATATATATATATATATATATATATATATATATATATATACACACATACATATATATGTATATATATATATATATATATATATATATATATATATATATATACATATATACATATATATATATATATATATATATATACACACACACACATATATATATATATATATATATATATATATATACACATATATATATATATATATATATATACACACACACACACACACACACACACACACACATATATATATATATATATACACAAATATATAAATACACACACACACACATACTTTATATATGCAAATATATACACACACACACACATATACATATATATATATATATCTAGATACATACACATGTACATATACATATATGGGTATGGACATATATACACGTCAGTCACCTAAATATTAGAAGCTTAAATAATAAGGTCCACCACCTGCGTGCACTCTTAGATACAGATTCCCCAGATATACTTTGTCTTACTGAAACCTGGCTAAAACCATCAACGGCAGATAGCGTGGTTTTACCCCCAGGTTATAATATACTAAGGTTAGACCGTACCACTAGGAAGGGAGGAGGGTTAGCTGTACTATACAAAACTACTCTAGATTTGACCTCTGATTCCACACAAGCACCCCGTGTTTATAATGGTGAAATTCTCATTACCAAGCTTCAGATAAATAAAACCAAAAGTATTAACATAGCCTATGTCTACATTCCCCCGGTAATAACGCAAACACCCTAGAAGATATCTTCTCTTGGCTGTCTAGTAACTACCTCAAGAAACCATTGTTTTAGGAGACTTCAACATCGAGTGGAATATTTGCTTCTCAGAATCTCCCATCGTCCATGTCAATGTATACAGATTTACTCAGGTCATATCCTCCCGTACTAGGATCAGTAAACCTAACAACAAAGATAGTATCCTAGATTGGATACTCATTAATAGCCATCCCCACATGTACAGGGCCGGTACGCGACCTGAAGACATAAGTCACCATTTTCTTACCTATATAATCAGGCATAAGACTGACATCCCCCACCAACCTACTTACAAACACAATTAGAAATAACAAATACTTTAACCCCACTAATTTTCAACATGAACTCAAAGCGTGTAATTGGGCAGTCCTAAAACATCTCCCACTTGAAGAAGCTGTATTATATTTCAACCCCAAATTCCTGGCCATCCTTGATACCCATGCACCTGCATGTTCTATAAGAATTAAAAAGAAAGTTGCTCCATGGCTTTCAAAAGAAACCAGACAAATGATCTTACTTAGAAACAAAGCTTGGACCACTTGGCGTACCACAAAATCCCCCTTGGATCAACTTAGATTTAGACAACTAAGGAACAGCACTAAAAAAACTACCTCCCTAGATAAAAAAAAAACCTTTTACTGCCATTTACAAAAGAAGCATCAAAACAATCCACAAAAGTTTTGGTCAGGCATAAATAAACTTATTCACCCATGGCAATGCACAACTCCTATCCCCTTGGCTACCATCCAAAAACCTTCGGAAGACATTGCCAATTTCTTTAATAATTTCTTCACAGAAACTATCCAGCCAATAGCTAACCAACTATCTCCCAGTTGTCCAAGTCCTAACGTCGCTGCACCTAGTTCCCAACTCCCCTTTAACTTTCAACCAGTTTCCACATCACTTATCCGTGCCTTAATCAAGAAACTAAAACCTGCCATCTTGCAGTGATCTCCTCCCAGCGGAGTATCTACAAAAAGTTGTGGATGCCATAGCACACCGAATCTCTATCCTGATCGATAGAACTATATCAGAAGCCACTATCCCCTCCACTTGGAACACATCCCATGTTATTCCACTCCACAAAGGGGGCAATTCCACTGAACTGCCAAATTACAGACCTATAGCTATTTTGTCACTCCTGGCTAAAATTATGGAGAAGTGCATCCAGAAAAAACTCCTGAGCCATCTCATTCAGCACCATCTCCTGGCTAACTCACAGCATGCTTTCAGACTATTCCACAGTACAACCACAAACCTCCTCTCATTCTCTGATGTTATTAAAAAAAATGAAACAACAATATGCTTTCTTCTGCCCTCAACATGGTCAACCACTAACTACTCATACAAACACTTAAAACTATTCCCCTAGATGTCCAGGCTATCCGTTGGTTCAAATATTACTGAGTGGTAGACAACAGGCTGTAAAATGACAGAACAAATAATCTTCCCTTCTACCTATCACCCTTGGGGTCCCACAGGGTTATATATTAGGACCCCTATTATTTTCTACCTTTATTAATGACCTGTACACAGTCATCCCAACAGCCACCTGTATGCAATATGCAAATGACTCCACTTCGATTTGCTGTGCCACCTCCCCTTTAAATCTGCAGACTCTTTTTAATATTGTTGAAAACTGGCTCTGTAATTGACACCTGTTATTAAATCCTAACAAAATGAAGCTACTGCTTTTCTCCCCCACTGGTAAAGCCTCCACTCCAACCTTTAGTATAAAATCTAACAATGGTACTGTCATTGTCATTGTCACAGATCCATGTACCAAACTCTTAGGTGTAACAGTTGATAATAACCTCAAGTTTGATATGTTTATTAATCAAACTATTAAAAATGTTAATAAAAAGCTTGGCTCACTATACAAGATCAAACCTTTCCTCACTCCACTAGCTGGGACGGTAATTGCCTGTACACATCTACTTTCTACCCTCCTTTATACATCCCCTCTCTTCACGAACTTGAGTAAGTCTGACCTTAATAAACTTTCTAGCTGCTTTAATCATATTGCTAGATTTGCCACTGGAGCAGCCTACAGAACACACCACTGTCTGAAACTAAAGAATCTAGGGTGGCTAGAATTGCTTATCCAACTTCAGTACAATCAGCTAATAGTAGCACATAAAATTCTCTACCAGCCTGAAAACTCACCCATACTTACAAAAATTATCACCCCTTACAGCAACCTCAAGGCACTTTGCTCATCCAACAAATTACTAGTCCAAACCCTCAAAAGCAGCAACTCATCTGGAGACTCTCTATATGCCAACTCTATTGGCAAAATATGGAACTCACTTCCTGCTGAGCTTACTTCAGAACCCGTTCTAACCCAATTAAAAAAAATCTAAAACATTACTTTAAAAGGCAATGCCTATATCCTTGCTCTAATCCTGACTAACTTTGGCAATATAAACGTGCTAAAGAGGTCTTTTGGGCACCCCTACATTGCTTCCTAATTGTAACTCTATAAGAAATCAGATTTTTATATGACAGAGTGAATTACTTTTATCCTATGCATTGTATCTGTAACAGTGTTTTAACTTGTTTAATGTAACAGTTTTTCTGTATGTATGGAGCTTTTCTCCCCTGGCCACTGCAGAAAATGGACAAGTATCCAGTTGGACTATCCCGGAAATGTAAAATAAATAAAAATAACTATATCTATATTTATATATATATATATATATATATATATATATATATATGTATATATATGTGTATTATATATATATATATATATATATATATATATATATATATATATATATATATAGAGTTCCCCTTCATATGATCGAATTTAGAGAAACTCGAAAGTCATAAACTCAAAACCAGAATCTCGAATTTAGAGAAACTCGAACATATGAAACAGACAAAAAAAAAATGAACACCTTTCAAATGTTTTTGCAGGGGGGCTTTGCCCCAACTGCACCCCCACACCCCCCTACTTAAATATACCTACTCTGAGATTGCACTATAGTGAAGGAAAGGGAGATCTTCCATTCCGCTCTATACGCGTAAGTGAAAACGGAAGAATTTCCATTCCTCCGCTATAGTGCTGTCACGGAACATTCACATTTAAACTGCTAGGGTACAGGGGGACCTGGCCCCCTGCAATAAGATAAGTTATTTTTTTATTTTTTTAAACCTAAGGCTCCCATTCACAATTTTGAGTGAATGGAAGTTCGAGATTCTGGTCTTGAAATTATGAATTTTGAGCTTCCATCCATTCGATCTTGTGAAGTGGAGCTATATATATATATATATATATATATATATATATACACATATGGTTATCTATTATATTCTCAAAAGCCAACAATGTCGATTCCAACATTGAATAGGTAAATGGAAATCTCCGTAAGGGGAGATTTCCACTTACTTCAATGTAGTGCGGTCTCAGAGTTGGTATATCTAAGTAGCAAGGGGTGTGGGGGGTGCAGCCCTCCACATGGATGGTGCAGGTGGGCTTACACCCTCTGCCTACACCCTTTAGATTTTCTTTTTTTTTTTTTATTTATTTTTTATGAACATTCGAAATTTTAATGGTTCGATCATTAAAGGTCGATCTTTAGTGATTCGAACCATTAAACTTTCAATATTCTAATATAGACTTTATATATATATATATATATATATATATATATATGTATGTATGTATATATACATATATATATATATATATATATATATATATGTATATATATATATATATATATACATATACATATCTATATATATATATATATATGTGTGTGTGTGTGTGTGTGTGTGTAAATATGTATACATATATATATGCATATGTAGAAAGTAGGGCAGTGATTGGTTGTCTTGTTTGGTTTCTAGCTTGGGTACATGCTCTTTAGAGAATGGACAAGCTGTACATCAAAACCCTGTTTGCAGAACAAATGTTCTAAAGCAGGACCTTAATGTACAATAATGCCTGTCGAAAAACAAATCTGCTGCTTCACGGCAGCACATAAAGCTGCCAAGGAGCTCGGACTGCAGAAAACCTAATGGCCACCGTTATTTTACACTCACTGAGCAGTGCTTTTGCTGTTTAGAAAGTGTATACAAAAATAAACAGAACAAAGTGTATGTATATATGTGAATGAATGTGTTTATGTTTCTGTCTGAGTGTGTGAGTGAATGCATGTATGAAAGCAGAGGAGATTGTGAATGGGAGAGATCGAAAGAGTAGGAACAATCTTGTGTGAGTGAATGTGTGTATGAAAGCAGTGGAGACTGTGTGTGGGAGAGAACGAGAGAGACAGAGAGGCAGAGAGAGAAAGAGAGCAGTCCTCTGTGCATAGCTCTCAACTGTCAAAGTTTTCACAGAATGTCCAGATTTTTGCCTCATTTTTTTGTCTGTTCCTCATAAAATTTATGGTTTTAGGAAGTTTTGTGGCAAAACAGTGAGGAGTGACTTCACTAAATAATGACAAAAGCTTGACTTTCAAGCTTTATATCTTTCAGAAAATGCAGTGCAATACAACACCTTTTATCTAGCAAATTTCTAAGTTTATAAGAATAACATTTAAAATTTGTCCCTATTTTTATGGCTTTCTCCCCTACTATTTTTTGGCTTTGTCCAGATTTGTTGTGCTAAGTGGTTGAGAGTTATGCTTGTGTGAGTGAATGTAAGGATGAAAGGAGAGAAGACTGTGGTGTGTAAATATATATATATATATATATATATATATATATATATATATATATATATTTGTGTGTGTGTGTGAAATTAGAAGAGACTCTGGATGAAAAAAGGGGAGAGAGAGACAGAATGGGCTCTCTGTAAAATTGTTTTTTCTCTTATTTATTTTTAAGTATTATATTATTTTTTTATATATTTTTGATATAAAATACTTCCCCTAACACCATTATCATATACTACAGAAAGTTTGAAACATTAGGCATAGGAACTATTTTACATCAAAATATATAAAAAAATAATATAGTACTTAAAAAAAAATAAGTAAGCAAAACACAACAATTTTACAGACAGACCATTCTCTAAGTGCAGTAATGTGATAATGTGTACTTAATGCCCTTCCAGGAGTGTAGAGGCTCTCTGCCTGCAGCGTCCAGTCTCATAATGGGTCTATATCACTTGGTCGCAAGCTAATAATAGCCAACAACCACAACTTCAGAAACACCGGAACTCAAAGCTGTAATTGTGGGGCGCTGTGCCTCCCACACCCCCAACTAAATATATATACCAACTCCAAGATCGCACTACAGTGATGAAAAGGCAAATACCCCTATCTACACTGTAGTGTGACCCCACAATAACAACTTTGAGTTCCGGTGTTTTCGAAGTTGTGGTCGTTTGCTATTATTAGCTTTTGACCACATGATATAGACCCTCTCATAACACCCCTAAGTGGGCATTAATTACACATTAACATATACCCTGTTGGGTGTTATAGCTTACTTGGAGTATGTGCATCCTTACTGCATCTATTTGATTTTTTTTTTCAGATTTTTTTCAGAATCTCTGGTTTCTACTTGCATCCAAAAATCATGATATCATGATGATAGATATATTGGTGATCTTCTCATCTGCCTAACTATATTAGTACACTGTGTGTGTGTGTGTGTGTGTGTGTGTGTGTGTGTGTGTGTGTGTGTGTGTGTGTGTGTGTGTGTGTGTGTGTGTGTGTATGCATGTATATATTAATTTCTTTGCAGGGAGTAAGTGTATATTCTTCTGGAAACAAGGCTTCCCCACTTCTAAATAAATAGATATATTAATAAATAAATAAATAAATAAATAACTATTTTGCTGATAATGCAGTTATATCCAGTAAAACACATAAAACAATAGGGCATCTAAGTATGTAAATGATCCACTTCTTCAAAGTGGTCCTTGATTGTAAGAAATACCAGCAGCCAAGTCTGATAAGAATAGACTACAGCAGGCAATGCAGCTATTTACAGAAATACAGCATTAACAATGCACTTACATTACATCGATCTAAACAGATTACATTAACAATGCACTTACATTACATCGATCTAAACAGATATAATAAATCATTGCAGGACAGGAACTTAAACACGAACATAGAACAGTGCAGGCAAACTAAACTCTGCACAATTACTGATGGTTTCTTTATGATTCTGAATTATTATGTCCGTTGCCTACTGATGAACCCTTATGTGCTGAACTTAATAAATAAATTCATATGTAATTGAAGAAATGGAACACATCTATAGAGACAGTTAGTTCCCAGACTCGAGTGGTTATATTATAAAGTCACAGATAAGAAGGTGCTGTAGTTTGCAACTGAGACAAAGTGTACCATAACCTCTGGTCACCTGGCTTTAGTTGTGTATAATATTCATTGCTTTGCATGATGTCGCTGGCAGTCCAATTGCAAATATTTTTACAAAGCCGTTACATACCAAAGAGCTCTTTACCAGGAGTGGTGGATCCTTATATGATCCGTCTAAGTACTCTCAATAGAGTCACATGGTGCTTAGTAACTATATTTGTTATTCTTGACAGAAAGCCTTACTCTGCCTCCATTCATAGCTCAGTATTTATGTTGCTCCTGAAGCACTCCCTAAACTCTTTAGTTAAAAGTAAGTATACCTGCTAGTGGGGTGCAATCAAATCATTTGTCTGATTATCCATCTGTTGTAATTTGGGTAATGCTGTAAAATCAGGCACTGCTACTGTTACTGCTGGCACCATTACAACATACACTTAATGTTCTTTTCCCAAAGATCTTGTATATTATCATTGATGACAAAGCAATATACTGTTGTTCTTTTTTCAAAATGTATGTTCAGTCTGAATTTTCTGCGGCATTTAGATGAGTGTTCAGTCATTCATTCATTCAGTTTCAGATACTCCGTATACATTCTTCATGTCATGAGTGTTACACAGAGACAAGCAAAGAGTATAAGTAGATGAAGTACTGCTGGCACCTCAAATACTCATCTACAGACAGACAGACAGACAGACATGGTTACACACTTATGCTCATGGAAACACATACCTACATGTTCTCCTCATTACTTCTTGTTTTGAGTTTTATTAGTAAATCAGATTTGTAAGTAACTGATATAGAGGTATGTACCATTGATTCAGAGAGATTTGGGTTTGGTGTATTAAAATAATACTCAGGGACGTGTTGTTGAGTTGAAGGGAAGTCACAGTTGGGGCCTGGGTTGGGATGGATTTCGGCCTGTAAGTTAATGTGTTAGGGAGTGTAGCAGTAGGCTTTTAAGTCCGGTAATTGCACAATGGTACCTGAGCATGGGCAAGTGAGTGTTTGATGAGTGTATATGTTTGAAAGGGTAAAGAAGAGAGTTGCAACTGTACTATAGTTGTGGGCTGATGTAACTATAATGTTTAAGAGGAGGTTGAGGAGTGGAGTGTGTTTGTGTAGAGGAGTGATAATATTTAATTTTGTAGTTGTGGAGGTCAGTGGCATTATAGGCTAGGTAGAGAAAGCATGATAGAACAGAGAAGTAATCTAGCATAGTGAGAGGAGGTGACAGAGAATAGGGGTAGTGGAAGAGTGTAGATTAGGGTAGGGGGCTATGATAGAATTTGGGGCTTTAAGGTCTGAGCTGAATTGGGAGACAGTGAAAGTAGGACTAGTCTGGTGGGAGGGGTGTGGAAGGGTGGGAGATGTGAAATGATTGATGAAGTAGGAAAGAGGTGTGGTGTCTTTGGGTATAAATGTAAAGAAAGAGGGGGTGGGAGGGAATGGGGGTTGGATAGGGGAGTGGAGTGAGCCTGAACATAATGGGTTGGACTAGATAGCGACAGCACAGAAAGAAAACAATCAGTAAGGTACAAAATATTCTTTCGGTGTATTTTCTTAGTAGTTGTAACTGAGTAGAATTAAAATCTAGTATTGCCTTGATATGCACACTAAGCTTAAGGATAGGGCCTTAAATGTATAAAGTGAAAAAAAAACATTTAAATGAAATTTCAGTACTTTAAAACAAAATACTAGCACTGAGAAGCTTAATCTAGTAGTGCCAATTTCTATACAAGACAAAAAAAAAATAACTACAGTTAGCAATTGAAAGAGTGGGGTGGGGGGGGGGGACTAGTTCCTTGCTGTCATGCCATAAAGGATGACCACACATGTTGTTGATAATTAACTAGCCAATAAAACTGTGAGATTTAGCAGAAAACTATGATTGACACGTACAAAATCTTAGCCTGCATATTGCGTATGATGGTCCTGGTTGCAGTCTTGACTGAAGTACTAGCAGTTGCAATTCAGTAAAATGCAGAAGTCTTACAAACACAATGTATGGGCAAGGAATAGCTGGGCAGAAAGTTAAAATCAGTACAGGGAGTGTAAACTAAAAAGGAAAAAGAAAGAAAAAACAAAAAATAAGTTAATAAAAGTGTAACAGCTGGGGTAGGTATTGAACAAGTATTAAATTACAAGCAGTAGTAAAATTTACAGCAGGTAACACGTTGTGAGCATTATAACACATAAAGCAACCAGCAACTAAGCAGGCATGAAGCAGTTGCTACAGAGAGGTCTTACACAGTTAGCTATACCATACAAATGATTATTTCTAAATTACTAAGTTTTGACTAAGCCTACTTCAGTACAACCAGCTTATAATTGTCCATAAAGTTCACAACCACCCTGATAATATGCCTGCACTTAAAAATATCAACCCTTATAGCAACCTGAGGTCACTTCACTCTTCTAATAAACTACTGGTGCAAACATCCAAAATCAACAACTCTGCTGGGGACTCTCTGTTTGCTAACTCTGTTGGCAAAACTTGGAACTCTCTTCCTGCTGATCTTACTCTTGAACCCTCTCTTACTCAGTTCAAAAAAAGCCTCAAGCTATACATTAAAACTCAGTAGCTATGTCCTTGTTCAAAACCCGACTAGGTCCTCCTCTATAGTCTGTAATCATGTTACACTGCCTAGTCAGTTTGTCAACACTGTTTTAAAATGCATGATTATATTACCTGTGTGCTCAACTGAAGCCTGTAAACTGTGTGTAACTTGTAATCATTTTGTGATTTTTACTGTATGTTCTACCTTGGAGCTTTTCTCCCAGGCCACCGCTGAAAATGGACATGTCTCTCCTGCCCCTCTAACTCCCTACCAGCTTCATCAGTCTTTACAACTTCACCCAAACTATAAACTGTCCTGCTCACAGACATTCTGAAAAAGAGTAATTACTCGATTGGATATTAACTAACAAACCAACCTCAGTTACCAAGCGGGCTGCCTACCTATCGATCTTAGTGACCATACCCGAACATTTCTACTTAGAAGAATTCAAACCCAGTCTTACATTCCCTTCAAGTACACTTGCAGTATGAAAAACATCTCCCCTGATATATTTAATCTATTACTGCAACATTGTGATTGGTCCCTATTAAAAAAACTGCAACTGGACTTTGCAGTAGAATTCATTAACAACACATTTCTTGACATCCTAAATAGTCTGGCCCCCACCAGAAAAATATGCATCAAATCCAAACAATTACCACGGTTTTCTAATGACACTAAACTTCTAATTAAACAAATGCATAGAGCCAGGGCTGTATACCATTCCACCAAAAACTGAAATTATCTCACTCCATATCTGCAATTAAGAAACCAAACCAAGAACAAAATTGAGAATGATAAAAAAAATCTTACTTCCAAACCTGTCAACAAAAGTTCCTACACAACCCACAAAAGTTCTGGCAAAATATTAACTATCTCCTCAACCCTGGAAAAACCTCCACCTCAACTCCTTCCACATCTAACACCTCCAAATTCTTAGCCTCACAGTTCAACTCTCACTTTATTACTTCTATCACCTCCTTCCTAGAGAGCCACCAAAATCTACCACTCACAGTCCCCTCCCCTAATATTAGGACCACAAACTCTTTCTTCTTTAAACCTGTTCAAACTTCTTACATAAAAAAGCACCTAAGCAATTCTTATCTCTATCCTAATCAATTGCTCTTACTCAGAGGACTATGTGCCTCACCTCTAGAAAATTTCTCACATCGTTCCCCTTCACAAGGGTGGCCCCTCTAGAGATATCTCTAACTACCACCCATTGCCATCCTCTCACCCATAGCTAAAATCCTAGAAAAATGTATTCTCCAACAGCTCTTTAACCACGTTACAACTAATAACCTAATATCCCACACCCAGCATGGCTTTCGACCCAAGCATAGTACTAACACAGCATTAATATCCTTCACCAGCACCATTCATCACCTTATGAACAATAGACAACTAGTCTCAGCAATTTACCTTTCCAACACCGTTCCCTAACAATGAATAAACAACAAACTTGCTACTTACAACCTCAGTTCATCATCCCTAACATGGTTTCACAGCTACCTGTGAAACTGTCAACAGGCTAAAAAATGGGAGAACAATCTCTCCCCACTACTACCAGTAACCACTGGAGTACCCCAAGGATCCATATTTGGCCCCCTTCTCTTTGTCATAATTACCAACAACCTAAATTCAGGAACCCAACTTGCCATAATCATATAGTGTACAGAAGATACATCTCTTATCTGATCCACCCTTCTCCATAAGAGCTACAAGATAAGACACAAAAATCATTTCAGGAAATTGAAACTTACCTATCTAACCAACAACTCATTCTAAACCCAAATAAGACTAAGTTAATGATTTTTACAAACAAAATTTCCAAGCCCTGCTTTCTACCTCTCTTTATTCAATCCTCCAATGGAACCAACATTGAGCTTACAAATCACACCAAATTCTTAGGGATTACAATAGGTGACAGGCTGAAATTTGATATACACATTTCTCTAACAATAAAAAAATCCATGCAAAACTCATTGCCACAGCTTGATGTCATTTACTATTTATCCTTCTCTACTGCTCATACATTTTCACTAAATTACTTAAGGCTGACCTTAATAATCTAGAATCCTGCTATAATAAAATAGCAAAGTTTCCACCAATCATCCCCATAAAGATAATAATTTTTTCTGTTCTTCAACAACTTAACTGGCTATAACTTCCAAACCTGTTAACATTAAACTAGCCTACCTTCACCCACAAAATCATTCACAACCCCAGTAACTGCCCTGCACTTTTGATCCTAGGTCAACCACATGTCAACAGCAGGCCCCTTAGGTCCTCCAACAGGCTACTGCTAAAAGTAAGCCAGCCTCACAACTACCATGGTGACTCCCTCTATTCAAATAAAATAGCTAAGACCTGGAATGCTGTTCCTCAGCACATATAAAACATTCCCAGCTATTCTTCTTTTAAAATAAAAATAAAAGAATATCTCAACAATAAGCTGGCTGTGCCCCTGTAATTCTCCAGGATAATTCCTCTCTCCTAGTACTTCACAACTCTTTTCAACACCTGTAAACAGCTCTGGCTTATCTCCAATGTTTTGAACTGATTGATATGCTCTCTGATAGATTTTTTTGAATACTTAGTAATTAACTATCTCTGTATTATACTATGCTCTATTTTGCTATCAAAATTACTTTGTTAGTTTTTGTTAACATATGTTTTTCAGTTTGTTTGGACTATAATAGTTTTTTTTTAATACTCAAGTTATCAATATATTTTTACTTGCTATGCTCTACATTTGATATCTAATTATTTAGTTAGTTACTTTTTGTTAAAATATGTTTATTAATGCATAATTTATATCTTACTAATTGTTTTCTGTTTCTGGAGCTTTTCTCCCCAAGTCTCCACTGAAAATGGGTTACTGGCCCAGTCGGGCACTACTTGCTTAACAAGTGTAAATAAATAAATAAATAAATAAAAATAATTAAAATAAATCCTACAATACATTTTAAATTTATTTTTACATTTTGATACATTCGTCACCTAATACAATTTTAATAGACCTCTTGAAGGATGTGTCCGAGGTGCATTCCTGCATAATGAAAAGCATTTGATTCCAAGGGAGTGAGCTAGATAGAAAAGGAAAATCTGTCTGGGTCCCCAGAACAACTAGCAACCCTTCTCCTATTGATCTTAAGGATGACCCTAGCAGTGCTGGATGGGAAGCTCTTGAAAATAGACAAGTTCTTGTTCATGCAGAGATCAACACAACAAAGCAGAACCTTACACATTAATCTAATGGTGACCATTAGCTGTTGCAGATACTGAACCACAGGGATACTCTGACTAGAAGGAAAAGCTGCCTATGGGGTTCTGCACAAAATCTGCCACTTCACCTTGAGCAAGCATTAGCCTGTTCTCAAGAATCCTGCTATAACAAAGGACATGGAAATTATAAAAAATTCAACTCACAAATAATAAAGTGGAAATGAACAGAAACAGATGTCCAGATTTTGAAATGTATGAGCATCATTTCTGCCTTTGGAGAGCTGAGTTTTAATCAACTTAAGGTCATCTAGTCTAAAACAGTATACAAGCAGTTTTCTATAATGGTAAAATCTTCCACTGTTGCTTGAGAAAACGAGTGACAGTTAAATGTCCTCAGAATAATACTGATACCTAATCTATAATCTATGTATAACCACCTATAGAGGCTAAACATACATGGTAAACAACAGTGGAGAAAAAAAAATGAGACCTGTGGCTCACTACAAGTCGTCAGGTGATTGATGGAAGGATTAACTGCTAAAACATTTCACAGAGTTTAACCTAACTGAAGAGACACCAATACCATGAGTACCAAGGTTGTTTAACAAAAGTGTGTTTGAAGGTGCCTCATTACATTTTAATGGAATTGCAAGATCTATGGCACAGAAGGATAGAGCCATTCCTGTGATTAGCACCTCCAACACTGGAGAAGCCAGATGGGAGAAGGGGGGATAAGTTAAGTGGAGTGGTCCAGGTCAGTAGGCACTCAGGAATCACACTGGGCAGTACAAGTTTTCTGGTAAAGACTGGGGATAGCACTTCCCATATATGAGGGAAGAGGATGGAGCTGCCTGCTTGCAACATTGTTTGTGGAAGTGAGTGATGACCACATGAGGACAGCTCACTGCATGCTCACCTTTGGCTTGAAGAGTTAGGTTTGCACATGGAACAAAGTAGGGCTAAAAAAAAACCTCTAGACACCACTAATGACTGTCTAAATGATAACTCCTCCTGGATGGCAATCACATGAGTGGTGATGTACATATAGGCCACTTCACCTGGGGCAAAGAGTATGGAAAAAAAAAAATCTGTGAGCTACCATATCAAATGCACAACTATAAAAGGAGGAATAAGATCACTGGGTAATATCTGTAAAGAGTCCACTTACCACCTTAGGAGATATGATGTCATTACTGTACTTAAACTAAAACCACATTGGCAGGCATCCAATTAGTAATATATTTGCATGTAAACCATGTTTTACAATAGACACATATATCAAGAGAAGTTTAGAGATTACAAGATAATTTTCCTGCTTAGCTAGAGCCAAAGTTGGTATCATGAGCATGGCTGTATTTGTGTGTGAAAAAGCAAATAAATACATACATACATACATGCATACATAAATAAGAAAATAAATAAATAAATAGAGGCACTGGGAACTAACAACGGGTGGCACAATGCCAGGGCACTTCTATGGGCTAGGCTTGTAAAGGCCCAAAGGCCATTAGCCTAGTGCACACCTCTGAACCTATAATAATGGTATCTTCCATAAGGCACATGTTCAGCCTGATTGAAAGTCAGGCTACAAGCTAACATTACAAGTTGATATATGTAAAAGCACCAAAAAGGGCATATCCAAATCAATGGAAAAATCCAGAGACCGTATGCGGAAACACCCTTATACCTGGTGCGTTTTACAGTGTTGAATGTGCTGCTACACCTGCACTGAGAATTAAAAAGAAAACAAACACACAAAAAGAACATTATTTTCTTACGGGGGGACCCACCTGTGCCCAGTGCCCCCCACATCCCCTGCTAATTACATATTCTAACTATGAGATCATACAATCCCTGCGGAAAAGGGTACATTCCCCTAACCAGGGACTGTCGATCTCACACATCTGTCGACCATCAGTTTAGTCAATCAAATTGTGTCGATTAAACAGATATCAATGAATGTACCATTTGACAAAGTCATATTTGGGTCTATGTTTAACCATTGAATGGTATGTTCATTGAATGGCTGTTCATCGAACACTAAACATTGAAACAACATAAAGAAAGTGGAATATAATACTTACTTATCTGTAACTTTTGTTTAAGGAAACCTGCCCTTTTCCCACTGTAGTATTTTCTCGGAGTTGGTATATACAATTAGCAGGAGGTGTGGGGGTGCAGTGCCCCACATAATGCATGTTCATTGTTCACCAAATACTACTTTTATTGGCGGCTGCAGCCCCATAGTCCCTGCTAATCGTATATACCAACTACAAGATCACACTACAGTAGGGAATTGGCAGGTTTCCTTATACCTAAGTTACCGATAATTAATACTATGTCCCACTTTCTTTATGTTGGCCAACTGTCATCATTCAGTTTAAATCTTTATGATGATATGGTCTTTCGATTAAAGGAAGTTTCGATGATTGCAGTTTGCTGAATGGCCATTCAATGAATGTGCCATTTTATGGGTAAACATAGACCTGTCATATTCAGTGTATCTATTGTTGACATCACAGAGGGATGTTCTTATACCACGCAAAAGAAGATTAAACAGAATAGCTCTTTCTTTTACTGCAGGTCAGATATAATGTATATCTGAAGAGTGGAACACCAGGAAAACCTTACAGCATCTTATAACTATGGGAACTCACCATAAAAGGGCATATGTAAACAATGCCTCTGTTGATATATAGCATTGCTCCATGCAGCTTAACAGGCCATCAGAAAGTACAACATGTAGGTTAGATGGTCCTTCAGATGACACAAGCAACATGGTCAGAAGTGTAAACCTAGATAAACAGATATCTCAGACAAGCACAAAACATAACTGATGTTGTGACGAGCAGTGACATGAGAAGATTAATCAGAATTGGTTTTCTCTTACTGCAAGTCAGATATAATATATCTGAGGATTGCAATGCCAGGAAGACCTTACAGCAGCTTATAACTCTGGAAGCTCACCACTATAAAGCATGTGTAAATAATCTCTCTGTTGATCTACAGCATTGATTCATGCATCTCAACAAGCCAGCAGAATTTACAACATGTGTTTTAGATGGTCCATTAGATGGGGCAAGCAATAGGGTCAGAAGTGAGGTCCTAGATAAATGGTTATCGAAGACATACATGAGACATAAATGATGTTGTGACAAGCAGTATTATGCCAAGAAAATTATATGAAAACTGCCACTCACCATTTTCCAGCTACCACACATTGGAAGCACAACATACTATGAACATATGCATAGCTTTTGCACTACTTAAGAGTTCCAGCAGCTAGCTAATGATTTGTGCAAGCAGGATTTCCTATAAATAAAGTGTCTGTGCAGTCACCAATCTAATAAAAGCAAGTGATTCATCATATCTTGATGAACAATTGCAAGGTGCTAAGGTGCATCCAGTCACATACACACAAACTGGGAACATCCCAGTATGGGCATCTTAAATGCAGTCCATGGGACAAAGTTACTTCTTCTGTAAGAATGTACATATTGCTCCATTGGTACTAAAGGAGAAGAAATCATGTAATACTGTAGAGTGAGCTTGTATTTGATTACTAAGCAATGCATTGTTAAATAAAGGACATTTTCCAGTTGCAACCTAGGCTCAAAGGAGGCTAAAGGGAGTAATACATGCAGTACATTCAGGATGCATGTAGAATATACAAATAATGTTTCGGTGATCACAAATCTACTTGCTGATACAGGCTTCTTCAAAACCACTGATTTTAAAAACCAGGCATGATAAAGGAATGCCATCATTAACAGATGTTTGAATAGCAAGAGCCCTCATTTCTCCAGGAAGTCAGATATAACACTGGTACCTATACACTTTGCGGATCTAAGTAAGAGGTCACTGCATGCTAGGTAAGGGAAATCTCCAATTGCAACAACCATGGTTGAAGAAACTGTATTTCACTCAAGAGAGCATTTTTCAAACCCATTAACACAGTTAAACTGTGTTGATAAATAAGTTGCCAACTTCTATTTATACAACTCAGATAAAGATATCTTTGCCTGCTGAGTGCTGTTTCTCTTCATCTTGGATTAACTTCAGATTCTGCTTAAGCATCAGCTTATTTATTTTCCCCATCCATCCCTTATATCTTATACTTTTTTTTAATATTATTTTGTCTTACTAACCTACATTTTGTTACTTAGCTGTTTTGTACTTAGCTAGTTAGTTAGTTAGTTAGTTAGTTAGTTAGTTAGTTAGTTAGTTAGTTAGTTAGTTAGTTAGTTGGCTATTTGACAGTTATTTTTTATTCAGTTTTGAAATGTACAAACATTTAGTTAGCCATTCCTTTATAGGGTTGCCTGAGACAATCTTAACTACATTTTTGATCACAATGTATTTATTAAATGACAGCAATTAAGCCATTAAATATTTCTGGCAAGTTAATTTCTTAGATGAGTGAAGTATAGCAATCAATAAACTATTTTAACATTTTATTCATTCACTACCTCAACTTGCTTATACAAAGGAACCAAATGGATAAATAGACAAGGCAGAAATAAAAATGTATTTAGATGAGATGCAAGGGTGGAAAAGAAATAGAAAGATAATTGTCATATTTGATTTTTGAAATAGTCCCTTGTTTTTTACCTTGACTGTTAAACGTGTGGTACAACTCTGTTCCCTATGCATACAAAGTTAGCTCGTGTACTTTGGCTGTAAACTAACAAAAAAATGTAACAGTCATTTTCAATAGCATTTAGCCGATAACTTTTTCCTGAACATGCCCTTAGTTATAACCAAGTGAGTCAGGGCAGACATTCATTCTTCACAAGCCTAACCTTCTTGAGACTTCCCTGCAAATGCACTGTCATGTACATTCATATTTTTCAGGGTAATGGTCCTGAAATCCCACAGTTTGCAGAGGATTATCATCACCACTCCTAACTGAATATTATTAATCATTAGCTGTACAGTGTTCTCCAGGCTCAGCAGTCCCCAGTATGTCACCCCCCCCCATCAAAAAAGCAACTGATTATCTAAGCAACAAAGCTTTGTGAACATTAACAAACATAGTTCTTGTAATTCTCAGAATGGGTTTATGTAGGACAAAGTAACCTCTATCAGTCTCCGTTAGGGGGATTCTGATGTTGATTCAGTGTTGTTCACTTTTTGTTGAGTGCTCGAGTTTGAATGCAGTTAAATAACTAACAGGAATGAGAGACATTTTACGTAGGATTGATCCAGGAATTAGGTGACAAGTTGGGTGATTTCATATTCATAAAACTTGATCTCATGTTCCATTTAAGATGTGATAGTGGGCAACTAACCTTCAATTGTAAATGACTGCCTGTTTCTGAAAATATACTGCCAGATCTGTGGTCCAGTGTGGTTCTTGGAGAGGCGTATTCTATGACACTGCTGAGGTTTTTTTTTTTTTTTTAAGTGTTGAAGTTGAACTACAGCCTACAACAGTCAAAATTACACTTTCAATTCATCAGCAAATCCTACCCACCTTCTTCAAGCTATACACGTGGAGCCATTTTAATACGGAGAAATGCCGTTCTTGAATGTATTTATTTTATTTGTTTACCAGGGTAGTGGAACAGTGATCCTAAGTAACCAGTTGGAGGATTACCCAGGTAGCAGAAAAAAATGAAATGTAAACAGAACAAATTCATACAGCAGCAGTGTTTGTTAAAGTATAATCAAAGTGTTATGATATTATAACTGCAGGTACAAAATGTATTAGAAGAAACAAAATAAATATGTATTTTCATATGAACACATATTCTGTATAGATTTTGTGTTGCCAGTAGGAGTAAATCCAGTGCAAGGAGAATGGAGTTGTGGGTTTTGTGTTGAAAGTAAGTGTAATTACCAGAGTAAGGAGAATGGAGTTGTGGGTTTTGTGTCGAAAGTAAGTGTAATTACCAGTGCAAGAAGAATGGAGTTGTGGGTTTTGTGTTGAAAGTAAGTGTAATTACCAGTGCAAGGAGAATGGAGTTGTGGGTTTTGTGTAGAAAGTAAGTATAATTACCAGAGTAAGGAGAATGGAGTTGTGCCAGCTTAGTTATCAGTCTTTCCCTCTCCTAAATATAAAGTACTACAAACCTCTCAACTGTCCAGGTATTCGCAGAATGTCCAGATTTCTGCTTAATTATTTTGGTCTAATACTAGTAAAAGTTTTGGTTTTCTGGTAAATCATTGAGGACTGAAGTCACTGAATAATAACAGACATTTGAATTTTCAGGATTAATAGCCTTCAGAAAATCCATGCCAAATGCCAATGCAGCACCTATTATTCTAGTAACTTTTTAAATTTATACAAGCAATATTTAAAATTTGTCTGTATTTTTGGGTCTCCCCCCATTATTCATGCATTTGTCCAGATTTCTTATGCTAAGAGGTTGAGAGGTATGTATGCTTACCAGTGCATATATCTGTACCAACGTGTATTATCTAAGATTTGCTAAGCTAAATTAAGGCAGAAAATGGCAAGTTATGCTAGTCCCCAATTGTCTGTGTGATGGAAGTAAATTGTACACAATCTCTCTCTGTATAGCAATGGACTCAGCTCAGCCATGCCTAAAAGTCATGCTGCTAGACTACAAGAGTTGTCTGTGTTTACGGAAAGCTTTTACTTTAGTGTATTTGCATCTGCCTTATTTTTATGTGATTTAGTTACATCATGTTTTCATAATCACATTTAAGAAAGAAGCAGTTTAACTTTTAGTTCTGCTTCTGCCCTTCTTGACTTTTATTCTGTTATCATCTGTAGGAAGCATGCATTTGTGTTGCTCTGTGTGCATATAATTTTGATTGCAGATGTTTTTGTAAGCTTCTAGCTAGTAAGTTGGTGTCTGATTAGTGGTTTGTCATGGTTAAGTTAATTTTATTTTCTTGAGCTTTGAGCCAGGTGTTTCAACAACTGCACCTTAACAACTATTGTTCTGGTTATATCATGTGTTATTTAATATTAGTGTAGAGGTAGTTCATTTTATTTTTATAAAAGAAAATTGTATTTTAGTTTTATACAAGTTCAATGTTTGATACAGGTTCAAATGTTAATATAAATAAAACACTATTGTTCATGTTATCTGTTCATCATTTTGCATTTGAATGTTGTTATCCCACAATTCCACTGGAGTGGGTGGGGTTACATAATTGCATTTGCAAATCATATGTTAATTAGAATACAGACTTTTGGCCAGTTGTACCTACTTTTCATGGGCCTTTGTCCAGATTTTTGATGCTTCCAGGTTGAGAGGTATGATAGATAGATAGAGTTGCATAGGTTCGTAGGTGTTTACTATACTAATGACCACAAGGGCCCTTTTAAGCCTAGTCATGAATCTGAAATCTCTGAAAAGTTCTGGTACCCTTGATAAGTGTAAGCAGGGGCATGGCAAATGAAACATTTACAAGCAAGGCCCTAGGAGATGAACCATTTACAGGCTGCCTTTGGCAATATATTTTCAGAAACAGTCATTTACAATCAAAATATTAATGTTAGGTGCTCACTGTCACATCTTAAATGGATCATGAAATCATGTTTTATGAATATGACATCACACAACTTGTCACCTAATGCCTGCATCAATCCTACGTAAAATGTCTTTCATTCCTGTTAGTTATTTAACTGCATTCAAACTCGAGCACTCAACAAAAAGTGAACAGCACCAAATCAACTTCAGAATCCCCCTAACGAAGATCGATAGAGGTTACTGTAAGTCATGAGCACAGAATCAATATATATCAGATTATAGTACCCAAAGTGTGAAACTGACAATGTGCACATTTTAGAATGATTATAAACAAGCAGTTCACTGAACCTGAATAACTAGCAGCAGGTTTCCATCCCATTTAATATGTAGTGCAAGACTGCAAGTCACCAGTTTTTTCCATGCTAAACTTTGGTTGCTGCCCTCAAGCATACTCTCTTACTTATTCAATCTAATCCCATAATGACCATACATGTTTTTTTTATTCATTTTTATTTACCTTGAGGTCATAACTCAATCTGCCAAACCTAGAAAAAGTAAGTTTCCTGATTGTGGTAACTCATCTCCCGCAGCCTCTACTGCACTGCAGTAGTCTAGTCTGCAAAACTTAAATTGTGCACAACTTTCCATCTAAAAGAGAAACACTCCACAGCAGCCAGATGATCAATCAAGGAGTCCTCACACAGTAGTTGGCTGTGCAGCAAGTCACTCGTGGGTGGGCTGTGTTGCTGCAGCTGTACAACAACTTTGCTTTTTTATTTTTTTAAATCTCCACCCAAGACCCAAGTTTCCAAGTCTGTTAGGCAGTCAGGCACTGCACGAAGCAGATGTCATCATGCACACCCCTACATGCTGTGATGCATGACAATGACATCCATCATTTAAAATGGTAAATAAATAAAAAAAAATTTGGGAATTGAAGGGGCCACTCGGTAATTCGTGGCACCCCATTATTTTGATCTCAAAACTGGTAAATACCATGAATTCGGTACGGCTGAGAGATATGCTATTTATCTATCTGTCTATCTATGTATATATTTATAGGTCTGGAAGAAGATCCAGAGTCCCAAGAACTCAAAGCCCTCAAAGGGAGACTCAAGTGTATTGTAGTTAATATAGTGCGTTAGTGTTGTAAACACCTATGAACCTATGAATATACTTTAATATGGTTTTAAAACTACCTTCATGATAGATCATTTTTTAGTTAAAGTAACTAACAATACACTACAGGTACTTTTAACTCAGGTCCCCATGGGGATCTGTAGTTAGTCCAATTATATTCTCTGTATTTATTAACATAAAAGCAATACCATCTCCATCAACTCTGTTATGGTATTTGTGGACTATATAATCCTTACCAATATAGTATGTTTATCAAAAATATAGAGGACAATCATCCATCATAATTCTTTGCTTCTTGGCTAGCAAATAGAAACAGCCCATGTGCTATTTGAAACCCATAAAGGATACTGCAGAAATACATCTCTCATTTTAAGACAACCACAACATGAAATAGGTAATTTCTTTAAGACAAGTACCTTGGGATAATTATTGTCCCACATTTTATTTATTTATTTTTTCTCATTATACAGATAGCATTAAAATTTAATAGGAAAAAAACCCTCAAACCCTAGTACTCTATAAGCAACCATATAATCTCTGAAGCCTATAATTATCTAACTATAAATGCCTTTATCGCTCAATTCAAATAAGCTGTTCTTGAAACTGCAAACCACTTTCAAAAATATAGTAAAAAAAATCTACAGAGTATTCAGTCTTGCACCGTCAAAAGAATATAATTGTATTCGACTGAAAAAGACCACCTAGCCCCATATTTCAGCTTGCACCTCCTTTATCTCAGCTTCTCTAGCCAATAAACTCTTAGTCTCTTGCACATTAACCCAGTGAAAACAAAAAATGTCCCCACAAAGCCTACATGAAGACAATAACTCCCTTAGTCTTCAGAGACCCGAGTTTCAGAAGGTAATAGAGAAGAATATGTTGAAAGATAGCCCTGGAAAATGATACCACCTGACTACTACTTATGAATTTAAATATTCACACATGATTTAGGAAGGTCCTACACATACCTCAAGAGAGAACATGCTTCTGCTCACGTTTCATAAACAAGGGTAGCATGCACTACCACTCGTCCTTGTAGATTCACTTTACAAAATAAGTATGTAATCTGCCACTAACTCTCCAGTGAATGACACTGCCAAATGCAGTTAGGTTCCTACATGAAAATAAATTATACCCTCAGTAATCTTTCTTGTAAACAATTTATAAAAGCTCTTTCTCTACTATGCATAGCTCTCTTGGATTATAGTCTCTCTATCATATGGGTTCCTGTATTACAAGTAGCTCTGTTGCATTACAGTCTCTTTAACAGTTCCTCTCTGCATAGTTTTCTTGGATTATCATCTCTGTAGCAGATTAATAACTCTATTGGATTGTATATGTACTACAGCAAAGAAATTATACTGTATTATTAACTTGTATTTATGCATTCAAAACATTATAGAACTTAACTTGAATGTATTGCCTGAAATTTGTCATTGGGCCCATGTTGGGGCTCAGGTGTGTTTACTTTTTAATAGTTCATCTGGGTTGGTAAAGAAAGAAAGTCAAAATTGACATCTCTCTAACCTTGTCTGCAGGTAAGTTATTTTGAATTTGCTTTAAACAATAACGCATGGTTAGAGTTAAGTACAGATGTTACCTTGCCACATGTATTTTTTAAAATTTGCATTACTTCAGAACAAGGTGTACTCATGTTATTAACTTTTTTTTTCTTTTGTGAGAAGCAGGCATGGCTGTGATTGCTTAGAATCACCTGAGTCATTGTGTTCGTAAGACAGTGATCTGCCTTAATTACAGTGTCACATCTTATTATTACAAAGTAGCACTCTATGTGGTATATGTAGTGTCATTTGAAGACCAGAGCACTTCTTTTAGCAAAAATATTAGCAGAATAAATTCGACAGCTAACAGCATCAGGAGAACGATGTTTAAGAACATCAATGATTAAAATTATGACTGCAGATAAACTCTGAAGTATTATATCTATTAATTTCCCACATAGTTTATGCAAATGACCAGCTGTGTCTTGTATATAATACTTGGTTATGCACACACATTACATTGGTTTGCACTTTATAGCAGTTTCTTCTGAATGACAGGGGAAATAAATCTAACTAGTTATAAAAAACTTATTTTACTTACTACTGTCATGATCCATGCCAAAGGTAGATGTATGATTTTGTGCAGTATTGTGTAAGTTCTGGTTTCCAATGTACCATCAGTTTCCATTACTGTAATTATTACTCATGGAACAATGCCTTTTATCCAGAAAAAAACGCAAACCTTTAATCTACTAAAATGGTCAGTGACAGCACACAGTTCCTTATTGTGCAGACCTGCAAGTGTTATTCCGTTGACCTAACACCTTTACAAGAAATCAAATAGAACTAGCATCTTAGTTATGCAACAATTGTGAGTCATGTTCACGTAAGGAATCCAACAAGCAGTCCTTCTTAAGGAGCAACAATCCACAATTTAGTGCCACGTCACCTTGATTAATGGAGATATGTTTAGTCATTTATTCTCTACCCAACTAGTTTTCCGTATCACTCTATAAAATTAAAAGTACTAAACCTCTTTGCTCAGTGAGTGATCACCGCAACTGTGTTTAATGTGGGAAGCAGCGATCAACACCATTTACCATAAACCAGAAAGTATTTTATCA
Organism: Protopterus annectens; assembly: GCF_019279795.1. Lineage (NCBI taxonomy): Eukaryota > Metazoa > Chordata > Ceratodontiformes > Protopteridae > Protopterus > Protopterus annectens. The sequence continues at coordinate 1,933,152,487 of NC_056728.1, read as the reverse complement.
AAATATTAGTCTACTTTGCTCTGAAGCTTTCAGAATTACATTTAAAATTCATACACCATGGCAATAAAAGACAACAAACACAAAATAAGCTGCAACATTACAACTGCAACACATTTTTAAAACAGCATTACACATTATTTTATGACAGTCTGTAACCATGCAGTTAGGTAAAGACTGATGAAATGTATACAGAATTGCACTGATTACTGACCAGCCATGATTAAACATAATATGTTGTCATGTCACAAAGGGATAAATAATGCTAAAGCACATGCATACCAATTCAAGAATACTTGAAGCGTATAACATGGCAGATGTAAATAACATTAAGTGTTAATGTTATTTACATATAACATGGCAGATGTAAATAACATTAAGTGTTAATGTTATTTACATATAACATGGCAGATGTAAATAACATTGTGTTAATGTTATTTACATATAACATGGCAGATGTAAATAACATTAAGTGTTAATGTTATTTACATATAACATGGCAGATGTAAATAACATTAAGTGTTAATGTTATTTACATATAACATGGCAGATGTAAATAACATTAAGTGTTAATGTTATTTACATATAACATGGCAGATGTAAATAACATTAAGTGTTAATAAATGTGGTTTGGGAACATATTAATTTGTCCAGAGACAGTTTAGGTAGTTAGTTTTTTAGTAGGGCAAGGGTAGGTAAAGGTCGGTTAAAGATTTAGGGAGTGGAATTAGAAGGGGAAGGTATTTGGTAGAGTAGTGGGCAAGAAAGGGTTATGCTTAGATGGATGAGTGCTGGGGAGGAAGTGAGGTAAGCATAAGGAGAGGTTAAAGTAGTTTTATGTGAAATTAGCAGAGATGGGAGATCAGATTTAGGCATAAACTTGTTGTGACAAGTGTTACGTCCGAGATGACCTGTAGTTATTCCAAAGAACAGATATGCCTCAGGTTAATAATTATGCATGGAGGTAATAGGTCAGGGATTTTGTGTGTGTGTGTGTGTGTGTGTGTGTGTGTGTGTGTGTGTGTGTGTGTGTGTGTGTGTGTGTGTGTGTGTGTGTGTGTGTGTGTGTGTTTTGGGGGGTTAGGAAAGAATATTCTTTGATTGGTGACACCTTCTTGGATATTGTATGGGGCTGGCAGTACAGTTTGCTTTATTTGTTGATTTGGAGATGATAGTAGTGTGTCACAGTCAGTAATTGTGCTTGTGATGGGAACTCAGTCCTTCATTATTCACTGTAACTGTTATATTAGAATAGGTAGTGTTACTAAGCCATGCTGTTTGCACAGCCACATCTTTTAGTTAATGGTTGTGGGTGGTGTTTTCATTAGTGGTTGTTTTTTTTGTTGGTCGGTTTAATGTAGTGCAATTTGGTTTTGGTTTTGGTACTATTAGGAAGGAACAGAATAGTAAGCAGGTCATGTTGGACCACAGTTTCTTTTCTTTAATGGTCACAGGTACTATTTCATTTGGTGATTTTTTTTGTTGGTGGTTGTTCCCCTGCATTGTCACTGTGTGCAGGCCCTCCTTATGCTGTCCATGTTGGTTTACTGGTAGCAGTTTTCCTGTCAGTTTTGGTGATATGAAGAATGAACAGAATGAGAAGACGGTCTTTTTAGATGCATTGGTGGTGGTGGTGGAGCGCAAAATGTTTGTTGGTGTTGGAATGGTTCCCAGATTGTAGGCTGCTTTTTCATGAGCTGGAAGATACCTGCAAGTAATGGCCATTAGCTGCACATGTGAATAGGGTGGTTAATTTGTTGAGGGGGAGGGAGTATGGTGGTTTTGTTTTGCTTCCTTATAGCTGCTGTTCCCCTCTGCCTTCTGTGTTGCTCAATTTGTCAAACAGTCATGCCTGGGGGGAGGATTAGCATATTGGTTAATAGGAAGAATAAATATCTTTATATATATATATATATATATATATATAAAAGAAATGTAATGAGTGCAGATAGAGCTGCTTTGTGGGGCTATGCAGCCTTACAATGCAGTGTCCAAAGGTAGCTGCTTAGTTATGGTAGGGGGTTACGGCTGGTAGAGTAAAGATTAAAATGGATCATAGAAGCAGCTAACTAAGTGCTTGTCTAGGAGCTCCGTTGGAGGGGGTGGTTAGTGTAATGGCTAAGGTATTCACCTTATAGTCTCAAGGTACAGGATTTGATTCTTATTTTCATAATGCTACCTTGGGAAAATAATAATAATAAGATTATAGGAAAAAAAAAGAAAGAAAGAAAAAAATGTAAAATAAAATGGCAACACAGACAGGAGAGGAGTAATGCTGTGTACAGTAGGTATGTATTTTACGGTGTGTTTACTAGTGGAGCTGACTGTCATTAAGGAAACATGATGGTAACATAATTACCTCACATGTGTAAGGTACAAGGTTGATTTTGACCTCTGGTAATTGCAAATTTGCCTGGGTGATTGGTCGGCTTCACGTTTGTGGTGGAGAGGTCCCAATAGGTGGTATATTATGGAATACTAAGGACATTTTCATCTAGGAGTACATTGGCAGTATTTTTTTTTTCGTTAAGTAATTAATGTTTTCTTTCTTTTGCAGATGGCTGGAATGCACACTTTGAGCCAGACATGGGCAGCTATTGCATCACAAGCAGAGGAGCTATTTCGAGAGCTGCCACCGAGTCAGTCTCCTGTGGTAGAGGAACCCAGCATGTCCAGAAGGAAGAGGTGAGGGCAAGCCCCAAAGACTTAGTCAGTGGCATGGTGAAAGTGGGCATGGAAGTTGGTGCATAGTGCCACAGTGGACATTCCGGGTGGTAGATCTCCTCACAATGATGCTGCAGGTACTCTGTTGGGATTTCAGGCAGACATATCTGACTTTGTGCAGTTTGGGAATAGGCCAGGGGTAGGTGTGGAGCCAGTAAAGAATTGTAGGAAGGTTTCAGATGCTGTGTCAGATCAGAAGTTGTTTAGGGAGGTGGGACAGGTCCAGAGTGAAGCACTAGGTGTGGAGGTTAGCTTAGGATCATTGCTAGGGAGTTAAGGGTTGAGCTTAGGCAGTGTTGAGTCATAATAGCAAGACATAAGTTTTGAGTTTGGGATACGACCCTGGGATTGGCTAGCTACTCGTGCCTTGCTTTAGGCAGTAGGGGGGGTCATTTGACCCCCCTCCTACATACTGGCATCAGTTAAAGAAAAAATTTGGAGAGGTGAGTATCTAGATATCTTTGAATTAATTGAAGCATAAGGGGAGCAAATGGTTGTTGCAATCCGAGATGACAAATAGAATGGAGCTTCTAGCAGCTTTAGCAGAGCTGAGATTGAGGGTAGTGGGTAAACTTCGAGCAAGGATGAGGCAGAAATGGGTGTTAGGTTTGGTGTACTACATGGCGGTTTGGTTGGAGAATGATAATCCAATGGCATTACCACTCTTGGCTTATTTTCTCATGATCTTAGACCCATGGCTGTGGGAGGGAAATGCCTGGATGTGGTATGATCAGCGGTTCTGCAAGCAGAAAGCAGTGGATCAATCACTATATGTTGGGGTATTAGGAACCCTGACATTTGGCTGGATATCATGATGGATAATTTTGTGGGCCCTACCTGATGAGATAAGCTAGGGGGTAAGGTGGTTGGGCGTGTGCTTGACCTTCAATGCGGGATGTTGTTTGTGAGCAACATGTAGGTTTTCACATACTTGCTCAAATTGTGCAGGCATATATCCAGCTTTTCAGTGTGACCACTGAGAAGGGAATTTGGTCAATTCAGGTTCATTCCTGACCAATGTTGGAGCATTATCTCCTTCACATGGCATCTCTTTTTAGTTTTTATTTATGTATTTGAAAAATGGGTATGTCCAGTCAGTGGACACCTATCATTATTTAATGGGGACACAGGAGTACTGTCTGATCAAATAACTTACTCAGGGTCATACACTATGCAGATGGAGCTGGATGTAATTAAACCCTGTACCTCTTGTATATTGAAAGCAGTTCATTATCATCTCAGAACCTTAATCATCTGCACTGTTGTGCATTTCTTGTCTTCTTCTGAGGCAAATACTTCATCAGACATGCCATCAAATTTCAATTCAGATAAAAAAGTATGTGTCATACGTCTGTGGCATTGAACATTTAAGTCTTAATATGCCCAATCGCTGGCATTTGTGCAGGGCATACTTCTGTTTTTATTGGTGATACATCGCTTAGCATATATGGAGAATTTAGCAAAAAGTATGCTTAAGAGCAGAAAATGAAAAAGTTAGGAAAAGGAGTTACTGCCATTGGGTATACAAAGAAACCACAGGATAAGTGTGATATATAACAATAATGGAGAACAAGAGGACTTTTAGTGAAATACAAATTATAGAAATGTGATATTTTTCTTGCAGGTGAGGTTGCCTGAAGTAAATGTATAGATTAGAGTATTGTGATACATTTAGTTGTATGTGGTTTATGACAAAATATTGCAAGAAGTCTTAACAGAGGAAGCGAGCCCCACAATGATAACATTGTTAGAGGAAGCGAGCCCCACAATGATAACATTGTTAGAGGAAGCGAGCCCCACAATGATAACATTGTTAGAGGAAGCGAGCCCCACAATGATAACATTGTTAGAAGAAGCGAGCCCAACAATGATAACATTGTTAGAGGAAGCGAGCCCCACAATGATAACATTGTTAGAAGCGAGCCCCACAATGATAACATTGTTAGAGGAAGCAGCCAACAATGATAACATTGTTAGAGGAAGCGAGCCCCACAATGATAACATTGTTAGAGGAAGCGAGCCCCACAATGATAACATTGTTAGAGGAAGCGAGCCCCACAATGATAACATTGTTAGAGGAAGCGAGCCCCACAATGATAACATTGTTAGAGGAAGCGAGCCCCACAATGATAACACTGTTAGAAGGAGCGAGCCCCACAATGATAACATTGTTAGAGGAAGCGAGCCCCACAATGATAACATTGTTAGAAGAAGCGAGCCCCACAGTGATAACATTGTTAGAGGAAGTGAGCCCCACAGTGATAACATTGTTAGAGGAAGCGAGCCCCACAATGATAACCTTGTTAGAGGAAGCGAGCCCCGCAATGATAACATTGTTAGAGGAAGCGAGCCCCGCAATGATAACATTGTTAGAGGAAGCGAGCCCCACAACGATAACATTGTTAGAGGAAGCGAGCCCCACAACGATAACATTGTTAGAGGAAGCGAGCCCCACAACGATAACATTGTTAGAGGAAGCGAGCCCCACAACGATAACATTGTTAGAGGAAGCGAGCCCCACAACGATAACATTGTTAGAGGAAGCGAGCCCCACAATGATAACATTGTTACAGGAAGCGAGCCCCACAATGATAACATTGTTGCTTGAAGTAAGAGGGATTTCTCTTTTCATAAAAAAATGAAATGCAAATAAGAGTATATAAGATGCTATAACTAAATAAAGGAATAGCTAATAAGATGGGCCTAGAAAGGGGAGAGGTTGTTAGTTGTCATGTCAACCTGGGATGACTGGGTCCAGATTTGTCAAAATATGAGGTATGGCAAAATAACTGAGATTTAGTATTTGTGAAAAGGAATGGCTTGATAGGAACTTCTATATGGCAACTAACTTAAATTGTATGTTTCTCTCAGTTTATTTTCTTCAAGCCATGGGTTTCTAATACCATGATGCAAATGCATCCCATTCTCAAGACAGGAGATGATTAAAGTTCATGAAGTTGGTAATGTTTCAGTCTTAGCCAAAAGTACTTTTTCCAGCCCCAGCAACGTGCCCAGAACCGACTCCCTCTGCAGTTCATATGCAGTTACATGTACTAGTAGCATACCTAAGTACAACTGTAGATTTCTTTTTATTAGAACCAATAGCTTCTACTGATATTGGAACTATCTGGGTATCCTTCCTCTACATTGCTCTCATTTCTGCTTGTAAATCATGATATTTATGACTTTGTGCCTTTCTCTGCAACAGACACTGCAATTGATAGGTGTAACAATTTCAATGAAAAATGCTACTTTTGTCTTTTTTTCATGGACTACTATATCTGGCTTTCTTGCATCTGTTTTTTGAATTGTTGGTAATGGGTGATCCCACATGATGTACACTTCATCATTCTCTATTATCTTTTGTGGTTCATGTTTCCAGTGCTTCTCAGCTACTTCTATATTGTAGTGTTTGCACAAACCCCAGTGCAACAATCTTGCCATATTATTGTGCCTTTCACAGCCCTTCTGCTACATGTGTATCTCACCCAGCACCAAGGAATGCTAGTGTTTCCAATTCTTTTTTACAGAACCTTCATTTGTCTATTTGTTCCAGATTTTCAGTGGAATTTTTAAAGCAACATATATGTAGTCCACTGTTCTTTGATGCCATTATCAACCTTTCATCCTTTGGTTTCAACTCACCTCCCCTTAACCATTCCTGTGTCAGATCCTGACCAACATAAGGATGTTCCAGGAGGTCTCCATAAATACCACTATAGTTACTGCTTTCCACATTCTTTTCCTTCTCATCTAATCCTTTTCTTTATATTCTTTCTTTTGCTTTTTTGTTACATTCATTTGCTGCCTGATTTTTGTCTGCTTCTTATCTGATTTCCATTCCTGCTTGCTGCCTGAATGCTTCTGCTAAACTAAGTAAAGTGATCATCTTAGACTCCATCTCCTCATGTTTTAAAACTTTCACTATGTTTGGATCTGATGAGGTTAGCAGATATGTATGTAATCCCATGACTGCAGATCTCTAGATGTAATCAATTTTGAGGAGGTCCATACCTCCCTCAGAGCAAAGGATATATAATTTTGGTATACACTAATTTTTATATATAATTTGACAGGTGTAAAACATTTTTCTTGTTTGTATGTCCAACTAATCCAATAACTTTTGAGGCCAGTCAATCCCACTCAAACCATAAGTTAAAACAGAAAGAGCATATTGGTTTATAGCTTGGCCTTTATTCCTAGATATTAGGCCTGTTTTCAATGTTGGTTGAAGTCTTCTGAAGTATTCTTTCCTGAATTTTATTCACATCTGTTCACATTTTACTGCCAATCCTTCCTCAATTCCCATATCCTTGTACATTTCTTTCTGCTCATGTTCATCTGTTTTATCAGCTTTCTAACATTTTGTGTCTTATTTATTTCCTGTAATCTATTTCTTTCATCAATCTTAATATGTCGATCCATCTCTATTAAATCAAGCAGGTCTTCCCTTAGATCATTTTCTTCTAAACTGAGTGTACATTCTTTGCTCTCTGTTTTCTGTGGGCATTCTACGGAAACTTCCAGAAAATCTTCATGTGATATATCCTCTTCAGCTGCATTCTGCATCATCCATTCCTCTTTCTTGTAGGAACTCATTCCCCCATCACTTCACAGCATTGATGCATGAGAGTTACCACTATTCCTGCTCCTTCACTTGCTGTGCCACTCCAACTGAGTTTTTGTACTGGTTTTCTACTGAAGGCTGCAGATCACCTTCTTGTTCCACCTGTTTCTCTCTAATTTAGGGGCTCATTGTTCCATCTCGCGGTGACATTACCGGAGTTGGATTTTCAGTTCTATATGCTTCACTTCACAGGTAATGCATCATTTCTATTCCTCTAACTTCTCCTTTACTAATACTCTTTTCTACTTTCCACCTTTGTTTTCTTATTTTTTAACATAATGTTCCATATCTGGATGGCTTTCCTTTTATTTCTCTTCAAATATCTTTGGTGCTGTTTTTCTTTTGATTAGCTTTGCTTTCTCTTTTGCAAAAATATTACACCATATTAAATCTCTTTTTTATTCTCATGTCCATATTTCTTCTTCTTCAGATGTCTCCCACTGCACCTTTTCTCCTTAATTTGTTCTATCATGCTGTAGCAAACTATGCTCATGATCACATCCACAAGGACTCTTTGAATGTTAGTAGGGAACTGACAGCGCTCTTAGATACTATAGCTTGTACTGGTGTTAGGACGTATTTTTCACAAATCACCTTCAGAAGGATAGTCAGGTCACAGTGAATGAAAAGACTTTTGGGGGTAAATACCTACAAAAAATGTTCTGTTTTAAAAAGTGGAAATGTGTAGAGTATCCAAGCCTAGTTTTGGGCACACGTGTTCAAACAGGATGGCATACATTTTTCAAGATCAGGGAAGAGAATTTTTGCAACAGAAATTTTGAAATATTTGACAAACACTAGGCAAGATTTTTGCCAGGTTGAAAATTTAATAGTTCACAGATAGCAACATTCGATGTATCTCTGATGGTTGTTAATGCTAGGAGCATTAATAATAAAGTTTTTTTATTGGAAAATGTGTATGTTCCCACAAGACTGATGTTGTTATTGTTTGTGAAACATTGTTAAAGAACAATGACTGGAAACCAGTTCTGACAGCCTATAAACGTTTTTACTGTAACAGACATTTTAACATAAAATCAGGTGGAAATGTTATGACAGGGATTAAAGATAGTTATGAGACCTGTGATTATAACATGTTCAGTAGTAACACCAATACTATAGACTGCATAACTGTGACAATAAAGACAACCCTGGAACATGTAACAATTGTCAGAGTGCATAGACAACCAAAGTCAAGTGCAGATGACGTAGAGGAATTCATACATTTTTTACATGAAATACAGGAGGGAATAATAATGTTAGCTGGGGACTTTACCAGACACAGACTGGAATAATATTGATTCAACAACATTAGTAAGGAAATTATTCACAATGTATATTCAGGAACAACAATTGCTTCAGTTGTAAAAATAACCTACCAGGTGACAGAACATACTAGACATTGTTTGTGTTCCTAAAGAAATTACTGTTTTCCTGGCCCCATTTAAATAACTCATACCGGCATATAAAGAAATTTAATTATCTTTATTAATAATATTAGATAAACATAAACTTTATTCACACTGAGCAAATAACAATAAAACAAAAACTTCACAAAACTCAACGATCTCAGGGCAGCATAACTGCTCACCCTGGCCGATTCATACATCAGGGCAGCGTACCTACTTACCCTGTTATATCCTCCACTAGGCAGCATACCTACTCACCTTACAGACCTTAAGCGGGCAGCGTACCTGCTCACCTCTTTCAAACTGACAATTAACCAATGAAGTTCACTTATAGACAAGCAGCGTCCAGCAACTCACTTGATCCCCAACTCAAATCCATGACCACCTTCCCTCAAGGGGGAAACGGAAGAGGACAATCCTATCCCTTTCTCTGCCCTTACACTAACAAAAAACTGTAACAAAGAAATCATTCAGGAGGGAGAGAGGGATACCATCTCATGCAAAATGTGACTACTTCCTCTATTCCCCAATATATATCAGCTACTCTAAGTCCCTTCCTAACCTACATCACTTCCCCTAAGTTCTCAGTCTACTTAATCCTTTATTATCCAAAGCGTAGCCCCTGCAGTCTAACTTACCAAACCAAAATCCCTACCCCTTTACTCCTAAAATACCCCCCCAACCCTGACTAAAGAGGGTCCGGGACAAATTGGTTTGTCCAAAACCTCATTTACTTCAAGTCAAGATTTTCCACCATTGATGTGCAGTGATCATGGGGTTATAAAGGTTAATTTGTTGCTAAATAATTCTGACAGACTGAAATCTAAAGCAATGCACAGAAGGTCAATTACAGATTATATGGAAGCAAAACAGTCACTATGTGAAACTAACTGGAGCGAGGGGCTCAGTGTAAAAACTGCAGATAGAATGTGGAAAGTTTTGAAACAAAAATTGAGTGCAAAAATTCAAAAAAAAAATGTTTAATATCAGGATCTAGGCATATATCAAGTGGATATATTTCCGTAAGAACAAGATACCTGATTAAGGTGAGAGACAAAAATATAAGAAATGGAAGAGAGGTCGAACTACAACTTTGAAAACTGAAATGAACAAGCTGGACAAACAGATTAAGCATAGTGTAAGACAAGATCAATAAAAATTTAAAGAACATTTATATAAAGGTATTGAACATAATAGGAAAGCTTTTTATGGATACTTAAGATGTGGAAGGAGTAAAGATACAGAAATTTATAAACTGTGTGCAGATTCTAAAATGTGTTCTCAGACACAACAGATTATAGATATATTTACAAAATCTTATGCAAAACACTTGGCTCCACAAAAGGGGTGATAAGTTGCCCTAGTGACATCCAGGTATTCTGAGATACTGGAATCGAATTAGATTATATTGAAAAAGAACTGCTCAAACTGGATCCAAACAAAGCACAGGGAGGAGATGGAATTAGTAACAATGACCTGAGAACACTTCGGCAAGAACTTATGGTACCATTATATCTATTATTCACTAATTCATATAAATATGAGAAGATTCCTAAAGACTGGAGACATGCACTTATTAAATCTGTCTTCAAAGGAAAAGGGAGTAGGGCAAACCCAGAGTCAAATAAACCCTTAAGTCTACTTTCATGTTGTGGAAAAATAATGGAGAAGGTAATATTGGATAAGTTATTGTCAGAACTGGATAAGTTGGTACCTGAAACCATATATCAGCATGCATATATTAAAATAGATCTATTGCCATCTGTAACATGATGTTCTCTACAATATATTAATAGCTATGAATGAAAAATTGAGCTATGTTGTAATTTATATTGATTTAACGTCAACATTTGACAGGGTCATACACAAAACAGTGATCATTAAATTAGAACTAGGCATTGATGTACTCTTGATAAGATGGATAGCTGCATGGCTTACAAATAGAACATGCCAAGTATCATACCGCAACTGCACAGGTGAAATTTTTGGTTATATTCTAGGTGTCCCACAGGGCTCTGTCCTAGGCCCTTACTTGATTAGATTGTATCTTTCAGACCTAACTTTTTTTTAGCTGAGGTATTCTACAGTCTATATGCAAATGACCTGAAATTGGATAAACTGATTATATGTGTTGCAGATAAGGCATGTTTGCAAAATAACTTGACTAATTGTCCATTTGGGCACAACAGAATAATTAGTTAATAAATACATCAAAAACTAAGCATATGAGATTTGGGAGACATAAATTAAAAAGTGAATATTTAATACAGCACAGAGTGATTGAAACTGTTGACTCATTTTAGGACCTGTGTATAAGGGTAGATCCAGCTATGAGTTTTTCTAATCATATCAATCAATTTGTTATTGATAGTTATAGAACTATAGGTTGCATAAAAACATTTATAAAGCCTAGGAAATCTAAAATGGTGAAGGCATTGTTTGTTAGTTACATTAAACCTGAACTTGAGTATGGAATAGCAATATGGAAACCCTATAAGAAAACAAGCTTGAGTAAACTGGAAAGAGTACATCGGAAATATACCAAGAGCATCCATGGATGTGAAAATTTAAGATATTATAAAAGGCTAAAATATCTGAACTTGTACAATGTCTCTTATATATATCTAAGAGGAGATCTTATTCAGGTAGCTGGGGTATTTAGAGATTACCTCTGGGAATGTTTGGGGTCATCAAAAAGTACTAGAGAATCATCAGACAGCCTATGTAGGAGATTCTATAGGAATGAGAAGTGCACTAACTGGTTCTCTGACAAAGTAGCTGATGCTTGGAACAGACTACCAAATTACATTAAAGCAAGTACTAGTTTAGATATTTTTAAGAACAGCCTGGACACTTATTATGGGAAGAACTGTTTTGGTATATTGGCAAGCTAGAAGGGCATTAATGACAGTGCTTGAAATTTTTGTATGTATGTATGTATGTATGCTAGACTTTCTAAACTAAATCCAGGTATGCAGGTATTCTATAACTTCAGCTTCTAAATATTTAACTTCTACTTTATTAATCTTCTGTTCTGTGTTCCCCCTTTGTGATCTTGCTTTTTATATTGTGAAACTTTCCATACTTGTGTTCCTTTGACTGTATTTCTATTCAAATAACTTTTAAGCTGAACTTTTTTTTGTATTGATTAGTCTGTCATTCTTATTTGCATAAATATCGTACCATATCAGAGCTCTTTTTCTTTCCCTTGTCCATGTTTCTTTTGTTATACCTTTCAAAAATCTCTAGGTTTCGTTCTTTGTATGTTTGCACTTCCACTGTCTCTTCTTTTTCCAAGCGGCTCAATGTTTATTAGTCTATGTAATGTTTGTTATGGATATGTTGCATGAATGAACACAAAGCAATAGAGGATAGCTAATATTGGAGGTATAAGACAGACATATTAGATACATGAAAGAATAATTTGGAGAATGCCTGAATTCAAAAGTTATAAGGAAGACATAAGTAACTTCTTAGGTAAACTGTTTCATAGGGATCTTGAGTTAGGAGCAGTTTGATAGGGATGGTGAGTTAATACCATGTCTATATTTTCTGAATTATACACCATTAGAATGGTGTACAAGAAATGGACTCGGTCCCTTAGTGTTGATAATGATATTAGCCAAAAAAATCTAATAAGAAATTGAAGATCTATAGCTAGATCTACCATTAGAGATGTTACTGGGCTGCTGGCTAGGCAGACCAGGCAGGAAGAGAGACTGAACCTGCAAAAGTTAAG
>NC_056728.1:1933097491-1933137491 GCF_019279795.1 Protopterus annectens | reverse complement strand
GGTAAACAGTGGGTCCTGTGACGAGGCAAAAGAAATAGATGCATTTCCCAAATAATATGATGGTTTGATATAAAGAGTAATACTGAATTGATGAGGAAAATTTATAATGCACAAAGATGACAATGAAAAATATTTTGGATGTTTTATCATCGTTCAGTTGTAAGATATGAGCTGAAGAGTGGATGAGCTGAAGAGTTTTTGAATGTTTTTGTGATTTCTGCCGCACTCAATATTGTAAGCTGTAACATTCGTTTATGCATTCATTTTGTTGGACTTATTGTGGGATCTGAACGAGTCAATGGAATTGCTGGAATTGATGTGTAATTGTTTGTGTTGGGCCTGAATCCAGTTTGAGTATATGAGGAAGCTTACTAACTAGGACAGAGATTTGGATTAGATGGCGAGGTATGGTGTATGATCATAAACCGATTGATGTATCTGTGGAATTACAGAGATGAGTAGTAGCTCGTATATGCATCTATCTGCTATATTTCGTGCTGTTGGTGCTTGAGTGTTATTGTTTTGTGTCTCTGGCTGATGCACCTTTCATTTGAAGTATATCGGAAGCACATTTGAGTGTTTGTACACAGCAACTTAGCTTTCCAGTTTCTGATGGTGGATTTAAATATTTAGTTCTGTGTTGGAATTATTGTGGGAGCTGAACGAGTCAGTGGAATTGCTGGAATTAATGTGAAATTGTTTGTGTTGGGCCTGAATCCAGTTTGATTACACAAGGAAGATTAAAACTGTGTGAGCTGATTTCCTAGGACATTTTTGTATGTAGGACTGGCCTAATTAATGTTCTAACGAATGGGATGTTTGACATTCTGTTTTTTTAAATGTTCGTACTTTGTCAGATCAGCAGACATTGTATTTTTCCAGTGGGTGTTTGATTTGGATTAGACGGCGAAGGATGGTGTATGCTTTTATGTAACTTGCTTGCCTCAATAATTACTGAATAACTGACTGTACCTTATCCCTACTAGGTGGTTAGTGCACGCACTCCATCAGGATAGCCAGTAGCCAAACCCTCCAAATATTGTCCCTCACTTACTCCTTATCAACTCACTACTAGAACTGCCTTTTCCCCCCTCCATTCCACCCTTCTATATCCCTGTGAATACACCCTCACACATTTTGCTCTCATCGTCTCCTCTCAAACTTATTAACTATCTCTCTTCCTACACACCCTTCTCACTCAACTCATACTCTGTCTCCCACCATGCAAACACAATCTGCCTATGCTCTAATACCCTTATTCTAAGCCTAATCCTCTTCTGCTTACTCTACCTTACTAGTCTCCCACAGTTTCAGCACTCCCCTCCCTTTCATACAACTGCGATTTACATTAAAAAAGATTTTCCCTTTACAACCCATGCCTCCCCCACCTCTACAAACATAATGAATCTTTTCTATTTCAAAGGAAGCTCTTCCTTACCACTTCCCATAACCACCAAACTCACCTCATTAGGTTCCAATATCTACACCTATGACCCATTAGAAAATAAATACCTATGCATACTCTACTCAAAATTTATCATCCTCCTCCTCCATTCTGGAGACATACACCCTAACCCAGGGCCTTCATACAACTCCACCTCTAAACCACATTCACATAGTTCTCCCTTACACCACAAATCTCTTCTCCTTGCCACACTTAATGCCAGGACCTTTGTAATAAAATACCTTCCTTTCATGCCTGGATCTCTCATAACAAACCTGATATTGTCTCTATCACAGAAACCTGGCTAAAACCACACATAAAAGATACCGAAATGATGCCTCCTAACTATAAACTTATAAGAAGTGACAGACCTCAAAAGAAAGGTGGAGGAGTGGCCTTACTGTTCTCCTCCTCCTTAACAGTAACACCCTATACTAAGCCCATACCCTCATTTGACATCGCTGAGCTAACCCTTGCCCTTCTCAAAGTAAACAACAATAAAACTTTATGCATTGCCTCCCTGTACATTCCTCCTGGTAACAATATCCCTATACTGGAAGATATTTCTGCCTGGTTCACTTCCAACATAAATAGTGAGACTATAATCCTAGGCGATGTCCACATAAACTAGTCTTCCATTGACTCATCTACCCCTTCTGAAAGCATCAACCTATATAATTCACACAGCTAATCAAAACCCCTACTAGACCAAATAAAGATTACACCACAGGTAGCATCCTTGACTGAATCCAAGTCTTCCACCCAAACCGAGTTTCTGATAGTGGTACTCTCGCAGACTCCCTTAGTGACCATCTCCCTGCCTACATATGCCATTCCCTGTCCACCATCCGCTTTCAACACAGACACATTACCCGCAACATGCAAAACTTCAACCCCCTAATTTTCTCTAATACTTTAAAACAGATAGACTGGAACCCTCTAAAATCCCTCCTTTTAGATGCAGCAGTCTCACATTTCAATAGAATTTTCACTGATATACTTAACCACTTCACCCCCAGTAGAACCAAAAGACTCAAATCCAAAACAGCCCCCTGGCTAACTAAAGACACAAAACTACTTATGCATCACCAAGATAAAATCTGGAAATACTACCAAATATGCAAAACTCCCAACTCTCTTGCCGAATACAAGCAACTGCGAAATCAAGTAAAAAAACAAATAGCCACTGACTGCAAATCCTACTTCCTTAAACTTCAAAATAATCATAAAACCAACCTCAGAAAATTTTGGAACAGTATTTCATCAATATTATCCCCAGGCAAAAAAGAGAACCCTTGCCGTGACCTAGACACACCAGACCTCCACCTAGCTACCCAATTCAACTCCTTTTTCATTGACTCCATAGGCAAACTCACCTCTTCTTTCCCTAACAATATCCCCTCCAACTTAAATGATAACAAAAACTTAACATCCGTGAACCCTAAGTCTTCCCCTTTTATTCTCAAATCCATTCCTACCCACACTATAAAAAAAGCTCCTACAAAAGGTAAAACCTTGCTCTAATGCCCCACGTGACATTCCATCCAACTTTCTCCAACTAGCTGCTGATGGCATAGCCCTTCCAATCAGCATCCTAATCAATCGCTCCATTCAGGAGTCCTATGTACCATACACCTCTGGAAAAAAGCCTTCATCATCCCCCTCCATAAAAGAGGTACAAACTGTTCAATCTCCAACTTTTGCCCTATTGCTATCCTATCCCCTATCTCTAAGATACTCGAAAAATGTATTCGCCTCCAACTATTACCCTACCTATTGGACACCCACCTCCTAACTCCTACCCAACGCGGGTTTATACCAGGACATAGCACCACCACTGCCCTTCTTTCCTTCCTCGAAATCATTAACTCTGCTCGTGACTCTGGGAACATAGTTTCTACGCTCCTCCTCGACTTATCTAAAGCTTTCGACACTGTCTCTCATGTGCTTCTACTTTCTAAACTCTCCCATCTTAATCTCTCCTCTTTGTCTATCAAATGGTGCTCCAGCTATCTCTCAGCCAGGGAACAAGCTGTAAAATGGAACTACTGCACTTCCTCTTTCCTTCACATTCCAACAGGTGTACCCCAAGGCTCTATTTTGGGTTCTTTACTATTTAACATTTTCATCAATGATTTCCACCAAAATATCCCCAATGCTAAACTGATGCAATATGCAGACAACTCTACTATCATCTGCTCAGCCAGAACTCTTCCTTTACTAATAAACCTTACGCAAGAAGCCTTCTCCTCCACTGAGTCCTGGATGCTTGACAATCACTTAGCCCTAAATGCTTCCAAATCTAAAATAATGATCTTTACCCCTTCTAGACATACTGCTGCTGACAAACCATCCTTCTCTATATTTAGCCTAAACAAAACAACTATTGAAATAGTTCCCCATACAAAACTTCTGGGTGTCCTTTTCAATGACCAGCTAAAATTTGACATCCACCTACAAACCAATATTAAAAAGACTCATCAAAAACTTGGAATGCTTATTTGACACAGATGCTACCTTTCTCTGTCTTCTAGGCAACTCCTATCTACCACCTACCTCCTACCCTCCCTTTTGTATGGGAGCTCCACTACTCTCTAACCTCCAATCATCCCAAAAATCTAAACTTTCCTCATGTTATAACAAAATTTCAAAGTTTGCCAGAGGATCCAAATCCTCTACTCTCCATTGCAACTCCCTACATGCTCTAAATTGGTTGGAACTCCCAAGCTACCTAAATTTTATTCAACTAACTACAGCACACAAGCTAATTTTCAAACCTTCTAACTGTCCATCACTCTCCTCTTCCCTAAAACTTCACCAGTCACATAGAACACTTAGATCCACAAATCAGAACCTCTTAGAACTTTACAAACCTTTACACGCACCAGGGCAACTTCTACTATCATTCTCCCTTGCCAGATTATGGAACTCTCTTCCCCCTTACATTAGAACTACCCCTAACCTACCATCCTTTAAAACCCTACTCCACTCTCACCTCTACTCCCTCTGGGAGTGCTCCTGTACCCATCCTACCTGATCCCTGATTCCTATTCCTATTCTATTCTACTCTAATCTCTGCCATTGATTCAATTCATCTCTCTAAAATTCCTTTGCCTAAATACATGTAGTGTATTAAATGAACATAAATTTATTGTTTTTTGCTAATATCTTATAAGTGATTGACTCAGCTCATATACTTCAGGATATGTAAAATCTTGTCTTGCTGTATATTGAATGTTAAACTGTTGTTCTCATATACTGTACTAATACATTGTATATTGTATATTGTCTTTCTGTCTGGAGCTTTTCTCCTCGGGCCTCCATTGAAAACGTGCTACCTTGGCCCAATGGACTTTCCCGGTTAACAAACTGAAATAAATAAATAAATAAATAAATAATTGCTGGGTCAAACACCACAGCCTCATCCTAAGCACCCAAACACTTCTTAAATTTTACAAGACTATTCACACTTCTTATATATTTCGGTAATTAGCTCCATAACTGTGCCATACTGTGTGTTAAATAACACATATGCAACAATGCATGTATGTAACAAGAACTGTAATAATATAATATGGATATAGTACAGATGGCTACAAATCTCATGACACCTCTTCTATAAGTTAGCAAACAACGTAGTTTGGATTTAGTTCTGTACACAGAGTTAACTGTAGGTGCATAGGCAGAGATATACAGGCATATTGACAGGTCAAGATAAGGCAGTAATCCCCTTGGAGAAGTGCATATTGAATGCACAGAATATTATGTATGAACTGTGCATGATAAATGAAGTTTGGCAACAAACCAAGTTGTCCCGGGACATCTTCATGGGGGGGTAGGTTGATATTAGGGGGAGTTAAGTGGGTTGGGGAGGTGAGAGGGTTAAGTGGAGGCAGGGATGGTTGGGAGGAAATGAGATAAGGATGGGGAGGGGCTTAAGAGGTTTAGTCTAGTGTAGTTGAGTTAAGCAATCACATGTTGGCGTGAATTTGCTACCCACCCTCTCACCCTCTTTTCGTTGGTGGGTTGGGAGGATTATGGTTATTTATCAGTGGGATAGGCAGAGAAGAGGGTTAGACTTGCCCTACAGTTAACGAACTACAGAATGAAATGGCACCCTACCTAAGTACCATGTTCAATCATAGCCTCACCTCTGGCTTTGTACCCACTGAATGGTTATCCCACTCCACAAAGGGGGAGCCATGATTGACCCTGGGAACTACTGCCCCATTAGCCTGACGAGCCTGGTCTGCAAGGCCATGGAACGTATCATCGTGGAACTCATAAACAAAGACATTGGTAATCTCCAAACTCTGGACCCTACCCAGTTTGGATTTGTAAAGGGCAGATCATGTCTCCTAAACCTGATTGACTTCTTTGAAGCAGTCACCAAAGCCATGGATGAGGGTAAAATGGTTCACACAGCTTATCTAGATCTCGCCAAGGCTTTCAACACCATCCCCCACTCTGAAATTATAGATAAGCTCACTAAACTAGGTATAAATCCCTATGTTACAAAATGGGTTGCCAACTGTCTCACGTACATAACCCACACTGTGAAAGTAGCGGATTCCAAATCCGACTTCAGACCAGTGACAAGTGGAGTACCACAGGGTTTAGTCCTGGGTCCTCTCCTGTTAGGTATCTACTTCTCTGAAGTGCAGACTAACACAGAAGGTCTTTGGCTAACAAAGTTTGCAGATGACTGCAAACCAGGAGCCATAATCAAAACTCCTAACGATGTGGACAAACTACAAAAGGTCCCCACTGAGACAGATACCTGGTGTCAAAGCCATGGCCTGAAGCTCAATACCAAAAAGTGTACTGTCATCCCCTTTGGTAAAAACTCTGTACCCATGAACTAACACATAGCTGGTAGTCTACTTAATGCCGAAAATGTGATAAGAGACCTTGGGACACAGGTGGACAGTAGTCTCTCCTTTGATAATCACATCACCACAGTGGTCAGGAAATCCTTCTACATGGCTCATCTCATCACAAAAGCATTCTCATGCAGAAAAAAAAGAGGTCATTGTTCCCCTCTACTCATCATTCATTAGACCCATTATAGAGTACAATGCCCCTTTTGGTATGTACCTCACAAGACATCTACAACAACTGGAAAGACCACAGAAATACCTCACAAAGAGGATTACTGGCCTCAAACAGATGCCCTACACAGACTGTCTTAAAAAACTACAGCTTTACTCCATCGCATATCGCCTACTCAGGGGCAACCTCTGCCTAACATACAAAGCTATGTCAAACCCATAGCTGTTGGACATGCTACACCTAAAGAAATCCCAATCTCTCCGAGCTACATGCTCTAGGGACCTAAACCTTGTCACCACAATAAACAGAACATGCTGGAGGGATAGATTCCTGTCCCAGAGACTTCCCATACTCTGGAACAGACTACCTATCTATGTCAAACAGAGCTCCTCATTAGCACTCTTCAAGAATAATCTTGATGATTGGATGGGTAATAGGAAATTCACCCTGGGGATCACTTCTGTGGCTTTGCTCGACAGGGGCACAGGAAAATAATTTTCTTGGGTGGCAAAAGCCAGGGTACATTTTTTGGCTGGCTTATATAGGCCCTAGGGCCGATAGCCTAGTACCTACCTATGAACCTGTTCTGTTCCCTCTCGGGTGTCTGGATGTTCATTTCCTGGATCTGGGTAAAGGAAATGAGGAGTAGTTGGAGGAAGTTTGCTGGATAGATAAGCTGAGGTAAGGATGCTGCTTATTGGTGGAAGGTAATTCAATGAATGGTGTATGAAGTGAGAGGGCACGCTGCTTCATAAGCAAAGTAAGCGAGCAGAGGTATGGACCCTGCTTACTGGGGCAGGGTGAGTAGGTACGCTGCCCTGATTAACATTACAAGGATGGTGCTTCATAAGTAAAGTAAGCGAGCAGAGGTATGGACCCTGCTTGTTAGGCAGGGTGAGTAGGTACGCTGCCCTGATTAACAATACAATGAATGGTGTATGAAGTGAGAGGGGACGCTGCTTCATCAGTTAAGTAAGTGAGTAGAGGTATGGACACTGCTTACAGGGGCAGGGTGAGTAGGTACACTGCCCTGATTAACATTACAAGGATGGTGCTTCATAAGTAAAGTAAGCGAGCAGAGGTATGGACCCTGCTTGTTAGGCAGGGTGAGTAGGTACGCTGCCCTGATTAAAAATACAATGAATGGTGTATGAAGTGAGAGGGGATGCTGCTTCATAAGTAAAGTAAGTGAGCAGAGGTATGGACGTTGCTTACTGGGGCAGGGTGAGTAGGTATGCTGCCCTGATTAACATCACAATGAATGGTGTATGAATTGAGAGGGGACGCTGCTTCATCAGTTAAGTAAGTGAGTAGAGGTATGGACACTGCTTACTGGGGCAGGGTGAGTAGGTACACTGCCCTGATTAACATTACAAGGATGGTGCTTCATAAGTAAAGTAAGCGAGCAGAGGTATGGACGCTGCTTACTGGGGCAGGGAGAGTAGGTACACTGCCCTGATTAACAATGCAATGAATGGTGTATGAATTGAGAGGGGACGCTGCTTCATAAGTAAAGTAAGTGAGTAGCGGTATGGACACTGCTTACTGGGGCAGGGTGAGTAGGTACGCTGCCCTTATTAACATTACAAGGATGGTGCTTCATAAGTAAAGTAAGTGAGCAGAGGTATGGACACTGCTTACTGGGGGCAGGGTGAGTAGGACGCTGTCCTAATTAACATTACAAGGATGTTTATGCTATGTTTAGAATCAATTATATTATGAATAGTTGTAATTAATGAATTGGGTGAACAAAGCTATGTTATGAGATTTAATAAAGGTTGTCAAATGTCATTTGGTGTGATGTGTGTTTATTGAAGGGGACCGGGACAAATAGCATGCTTTTCATGACCAATGCTCCAAAATTTCAGTTTGGGTGATGTCATATGTTTTTGTATCAATATAAAACCATCTCTATTGTGGGAGATTCTACTAGTTTCTTTGGATTTGTCATGGTGGTGGTTGTCAGTTGCAAATCATTCAAAAGTATCTTCCATTAGATGAGTTAAATGTATTTTGGTATGGTATCTCTGATTTCATGACTGGCTGATTATGATCAGACAAATCGACTGATTTATGTGATAATAACTTATACACTGAAAGAAGAATTATGCAAAAATATTTTTCAAAGGAAAGGCACGGGATGACTCCAGAAGCCTTCCTACAACTGTTGTAGTATCAGCTTCAGTTTTTGCATCTCTGCATTAACTATTGTTATGATCTTCACAACAACAATAAATAAAATTATTTTCTAATAGTAAGTTTTCAAATATCAAAAAAAAATACAGTTCTAAACATTGGCTGAGTTGACAAGCTTCTTCTTGATCCTTACAGAGGTACATAAACCTAAAGTTAAATGGATAACCAAACACGCTCCCTTATGGAAAACAGTGCTTCTCCAAATTTGAAATCAAATCTCAACAGAAATTAAACTAAGGCAAAACACTTGATATTTAAAGTAATCCTTCAGCTTCCCATCCATGCTTCTTTACTCACACTGGATGTGTTTTCCTGCTGAGAAAACTAAACCTTTTCTCTCTGGGTAGCATCATTAAAGAAATAATACTGTTCACATATATATGGACAAGCATGACACAGTCCTTATGACAGATGACAGAAAAATAAACGCACATTTAATTACCTAAGTTTTGTAGGTCATTGTTAAGACAGTAGTACTGTGTGATTAGATACAGAAAAGAGTACTCATCTATCACAAAAATCTATTAGTTATGTTTTTACCTTTAAAAAGCAATAACATTAGTTGAAATACTGTACCCTGGCAATGCACAGAAGGGATTTTTCTGCTATTGTCGTTTTCATCCCTATACTCATAAAACCTCATTCCTTGGACATTATGTTTCAGCTGGACATGGCTATCATATATCAGGAAGCAAAACTCCAATCGACTGACCTCGTCCTGCTCTATACATGTCTGGGAAATCTTTACAGTGAATTTCATATACATTCCGTAAGTATAAGGGAAAAATCATTGCACGTTCGACAGATTTTGCCTATTACATTGCATCCCACTAATCTGACGGCAGCTTTCCTTGTTGCTCTTTCAATTGCTTGTTAACCTTTAGATGACCTAATATAAATGCATCCAGGACCCCTTTTTACATTTTAGACTTCTGCATTCCCATTAAAAATATATTCTTTCCATTTTTATTTTGCACTGCATTATGATATTTTAGCTATCTTGTTTCAAACTATTTCTGCATTCCTGACAGTTCAACTTCTCACATTCAAATTCTAAGCAAGTTCTCAGTGTGAAACTTGAATTGCGTTACAGAGAGAGGAATCCCTGACTTCTAAATATTGCTATGTAGTGCTCTAAATTCCAACCATAATGTTTATTCAAAAAAACTGATACTTTATATCAACACTTGATTTTTTTTCTGGAATGTATTCTTTATTTGTTATAACAACAGTTCTATTCTAAGAAGCCTGTGAACTCAAAAATAAAAAAGGTGCAGAAATTTGTCCACTAGTATTTTTTAATGCTTTTCTTTTCCTGATGCTGTATACAAATATAGTAGGTATAGCAAATGTTTGCTTCTTGTCAGGTAATGTGAAGATGTCCATCATATCAATCACGGCTTCAGTAGCCTTATTAATATGGGTTATGCCCTGCAAAGGATATAACGCCCAGACAGATTCCAAAGCGTCAGAGCACCTTCCCTGTGCCCAGACTGTCAAGAAACTTTGAGCTGAGCTGACTAAAAAGACAGGTTTGGGTGCCAAGCCCTTCAGAGCTTTTCTGCCTTTGAAGATAGTACTCCATTATGACTTTTGAGGATAGTCGGTCAGCTTGTGCTATTCCTTTGCTGGACAGATAAGTTCCTTTTGGGAAAACTATGCTAGGGTAATCTACACATATAGCTAAGGGTACATCAGCAGTGGTCAATATGATGAACACAGTACAGTTGTGTGAGTAAACATATCATAACAGTAGATGTTCTAATAGATCACTGCTGCAGTAGACGTCCAGCCCTCCATTCCATTTGGTTTTTTTTTTTTTTTTGGTTTGTTGTTTATGTCAAGGTGAGAACACTTATTCCTTCAAGCTGACTGATAGGGCATGTGGAACGTGCCCTGAAACTTTGGAAGTTGTCTGGCTGTTACATCCTTAGCAGGATAAAAGCCATATAGCTTTGATGAACAAATTAAGAAGGCATGACTATCCTGCTTGTTTTCCATTAATTCAATAACTCATACATATTAAACAGATTTCTTTGAATGTGAACTGGATGACATTTTTAAGTAGGAGTTTCACTCTTAACTCTTCAAAGTTAAAATTATGTTTGCTATTTAGCTGCTTGATATTCTTTGACTCCTGATTCAATCCATAACATGATATCCACTTTTTCAAAAAAATAAATAAATGCATCGAAATATAGAGTTTGATATAATCAGTTCATGACAAAAATGTTATTTCCTTCAACTTCCAGGAATATCTTTTCTCCTAAATCTTATAATCCCCGAGTCACTTTCATAAGTCCAATTAATAATTCACTGAAGAAACTCAGAAGGCTTGCTTTACTTCTGAAATATCCTTACTGTAAACACAGAATGGAAATTCAAATATGTAAGGAAGTGACAACAACAGTGCCTTGAATACAGCAAAATGATGCAATGTGCCGTGCACAAATAAAGGCATGCTGTTTGTTCCAAGACCAATGTAGCACCAAAGAACCTGATGATATCAGTAAAGCATGCTCTACCTCCTTATTCCCCTGCACACGGTCAGGGTCTGCACTTACACTTTTTAAAGGGAATGATATTGCTTCTTGAATGGGAGTGTGACCTCCTAAAAATATTGGATATAAAATTTGCATATCTCCTTAAGTTGTCACCTGTAACCAATTACCATGTACCCTGCATTTGCACTTACTTTTAATATGACTTTAAAAGGGAACCAAGTTTATTATTATTATGATGCAATTAAGAGGGCCAGTTCATTGCAAACTTTCTTTGAAAGTCTATGAGTTTGGATCGAATTTCTCAGTTTTCCAAGTTAAAAAAAAAAAACACGTTTAGTGCAATAGTTAGGAAGCCAAAAGGGAACAACCTTGTGGTCTGCTCGAGGAAACATCCAACCACAATCACCGACACACATAAACATAAATATAGTTCTATTTTGTTTCTGAGGAGGAAAGATTTTTCAGTACTGCCTCCTTATAAACCACATACTATAAGTTGGATTCTACAAAGTAAGCTAGACTCCAGCTAAACAGATAAATCAGTCTTATCATCTACTGTAAACCTTATTAGATTGAATATGCTTCTGAAATAACCACCTATCATCTCATATTCAAGATAGATAACTGTTTTTCTGGACCACATCATTTTTTTCAGTTTCAGCCCCCACACTGTATGTGTTCACACACACACACACGCACACACGCACACACGCACACACACACACACACACACACACACACACACACACACACGCACACACGCACACACGCACACACGCACAAGTGTGTAGATGCAGCAGTTCAGCACAGAAAAACAGTTTGAAAGTTGGAAACGTATATGCAATACTGAAAGGAATGACTGACTAGCTAATTCAGTGATGACTCAAGCATTCTATTAATACAGCAATTAGCTGAGGAAATACTATTAAAGAAAAAAATATGGAACACTAAAAACGATCTGTACTGATGAAAGTATATTCACCTGGTGCATTTTTAGTTAGATAAGTAGAATACCATGCGTAGGAAAATGCTGATAAATATCTTAGCACCACTGGAGCACAATAGGCCAACCGACGCTTACCAAATAAACTATGTAGAGTTTTGTCCTCAAGCATTAGTTGTATCTGCAGACAACAGGTATTCATTAAGAGTCCTCATAAATGCTTCAAAATTATGGTCACAAATATAACAGGCAAATTTTGTTAATGTCTTTATGAAAAATTAGTGTCACAAATACTTTTACATAGAAGGTGCCCTTAGCATAATGAACTTCTTAAACGCATGTTACTGACACTATTCTGTCCAGTAAGTTAACTTCATTCTTACACTGTTATCCCAAAATATTTTTATGCTAATGTCTAGCCAATAATCGTGCATCTTCATGCATTAGTCCATACCACTTACAGAGACTGATAAAACTCAGCAAAAAAGTGAATATTGCCACTCTGATGAGAGAAAGCCTCTATGACTAACTCAGCTTTAAATGTTAGCAAAAAAAAAAAGGAAAAAATGCAGCTGAGCTGGTCTATGCTTTAGATACTGTAATTGTTCTGCTTTTTAACCATGTTTACTTGACAATATTTAAAAAAAAAATGTTCTCTAACTTAATCAGCAAAAATTATTTATCAAAATTATCTTCAAAGATGCACTTATTTGCATGTCTTTGGTAATAAAGACAAACCTAGAAATTAAGCAAATTATTAAACTAACACTGTGTTTATTAAACCATCCCTAAGCACTATAACAACTTACATTCTGATAGAAAATAAAGACTTCTTTGCTCAAATAATTTACCCATATCCATCCCTTCTAGATAATCTGCACCTTCTGTTTAACCAGCAGTTTACTTCTCTTCCACCAAGTATAAGGATAACTTAAAAACCGGATCCTTGTGGGCATTTGGGCCTGTTTCTCAAAGGCTCAGACAAGTAAGCACGTGTCCTTAACACATTGTCAGTTTAGCAGTACTTTTTCACAGGATTAAACTAAATGAAGAAGAATATCATTTAATTAATATATGCATATGTCTTTAAATCAAAGAATATCATTACTATACAAAGTAAAATCTTGATTTATTTATATATATATATATATATATATATATATATATATATGGGATCCTGACACATGCTCGACTAGCATATGTCCGAAACACAAAACATCAAACACACATTAACGAAAGTGCTTAACATCGACAAGCGCTTCTGTGTATGTGTGCCTGTTTCGCAGATCGGACTACAGTGCGGGTAAGGGAAAATTCCCTTTTCCCTACTGTAATCCAATCTCAAAGTGAGAATAATAAAGTAGGGGGTGCGGGGGGTGCAAGGGGGTGAAGCCCCCCTGCAGAAACATAGAATTTTTTTTTTGAACTACACATACACAGAAGCGCTTTTCGATGTTAAGCGCTTTCATGTATGTGTTCAATGTTTTGTGATTCGGATATAGATATATATATATATATATATATATATATATATATATATATATATATATATATATATATATATATATAGGTTTACTATCAAAAGGTGGAATGCCGAATGTTCGCAGATGGAAACTCAAAACATGGATGTTCAAACTTCCATCTTGCTGAACATCCCCATGTGCGAAAGTTTATATCAGTGAATGCACAGTGCATTTGCTGATATAAACTTAAACTATTGTACAGAGATCACTGTACTGTGCTGTGATGAAATTCATCCCTTTCCTTACTGTAGTGCAATCTTGGAGTTGGAATATACAGTTAGCAGGGGGTGTGTGGGGGGGGGGTGCAGGGAGGCTTGCCCTCCCTGCAAAAACGTGATGTTAGGTATTGGAGGTTCCTTTACCTGAGCTCCTATATGGACATCATGTCATGTGTTCGGCAGCAATGTTGAATCTGCTGAATATGTTCAGCTTATTCGACATTGTGCCATGTTGTGCATTTTGACTTTAATTTTTTTATTTCGGAGTTTTTAATGGATATAATTTTAATTTTCAACATTTTAATAGTAAGCCATATATAAAGTGGCTGTATTATAGAGGAGTCTGGTGTGCTTCTGAACAACACATCATTCATTTTTGTAAAGGGAGGTCAAAGGTCATCTGCTGCTTGTTGTGCCAGAGAGGTGCTAGGCTAAAGAAAAATGATTTTAAGATACTGCAAAGTCTTCTAGTTCTTATTGTCCACTCATGGGACTTTTGTAAACTGCATTTGAACTATTTTATTTTAATTTATAGTGTATGTTTCCTGTTCCTAGGAATGTTGGACCTTTTTTTTTTCTTTATATATAAAAGGATACAACAAAACTAGAAATGTGTCTGAAATGTAAAACTTTAGATTCATTTTATTTACTTGTGTTTGTTTACTGGGGTAGTGCACTGATTTTAATGGACCATTTGCAGGTACAGCCTGGGTAAAAAAGCTGAATTATTCTAAGAAGTACTAAATTGCCCATAATTAAGCCACATTGGTGGTGGTGGTGGTGGGGGGGGTTGGAGATAGGAAAACCAAAGGCCATAAACCGCAACTAACATGTACTTCAAGAAAGCATCTCTCCAGGACTGTAAAAGGAAGGAGCCATTAATATGTAGTTAACAGGTATGTACAATTATCAAATCTGTTACTCCTCTAGTTCAGGCAGAAACTAAGTAATCTGGTTAAATTTAATTGCACCTGATTTTCTAAGGCACACAACTTTGGGTAACTTGATGATCTTACCTCCATTAGACCAGCAATGCTCTGAAATTATTATTTATTTGGAGATGAAGTTTTGATTGAGACACATCAATGAAGTTTGATTTTTGAATTATGCCTTGTGTTACTTTTTCTAAAACAGAGCAATTAAAGGCCATGATTTCTTTAGCAGGAGACAATTAGGATAAATATTTAGCTATAGATCTGGATTTTCATTTATTTTTCCTTTCTCTATCTGCTATTTTGATCTCTGCATATTTAATGTGTTTTAGTACTGTTTCCCTTACTGTTTAAGCAAAGTCTTATTTATTTAGTTGTGATCTCTTGTGGCTTTATTATTTACTTATATGCATTACTGATGTTATCAAGGACGTAAGCATTGATTATTGTAAAGTGGAAAAATACAACTTTCACTTTTATAACTTTTATTTGGCTCAACCAACAGTAATAGATAGTTGGTGTATTTAGCCTCAATACATATACAGAGTTGCGACAGTGGTACCATACCAGGAAGAAGGCTATGGTGACTATAAAAACTCTACCAGCCTGCACTAGGAAATGTGTGTGTGTTTGTGTGTGTGTGTGTGTGTGTGTGTGTGTGTGTGTGTGTGTGTGTGTGTGTGTGTGTGTGTGTGTCAGGGACAGTTGAAGGCACTGCGCTGCACAGATAGTGGTGAGAAAGGGGCAGGGGGTGTTAGGCCACTCCGTATGTTATGAGTGTGCAGTTCTCATGGATGTTAGAAATTCATGACCAGCACAGCAGGATATTTCCCTTTTATGCATTTGAGTAAGATAGGTCTAATTCAAAAACAGTTTACCAAAAGCTATGTGCAGTTTCTTTATTTTACCTGATATCATCCAGTGGTTTGACTCCCAATGACCATCCTTCTGTTAGGCATCAGACCTGTTTGGACAGTGGGATTACTCCAATGACCACAAACCCTGCCTCCCACATGTACAGTTGCCAGTTACACATCATATTTTGGTAGCAGAGACAGGCTATCCATGACACTTAAATGGTGAGAAGGCCAAGCAATATTTTTCTCAATTGTGGGATGCTGTCTGTGACTCTATGACCATGTGATTTATAGATGGTCTTTCCTTTTGCCCATAATGAAAGACAATAGCCACACATCTTTTTGTGCCACAGTTTTTGCATACGTATTTTATAACCATCTTCTCTGTTGCTTTGTCAGCCTGCTTTCTTGCATTTACACCTTATGATAATAACTTCCCCCATGTCCTCCAACTTTCATTGCTGGTTCTGCTTCCTCTTGTGCTGGGTATTACTTTCAAAGATGACTGCTCACAAAAGACACAGTTTAGTTATCTTTTTGTTGAATTTAAACTTGCCATTTTAGATTAATGTACACAAGTTATTACTCATCATTTCTTATGTTCTTGTGGCTCAACTGTGGCTGTTACTGGCTAAGGGTGTATTGAGCATGCTCATACAAATAACTGACAACCAACATTACTCATTTTAAAGCAGACGTGATTCATTGCATCCCAACACATGGTTACAGACATCTCTCTTATTAAAGATTTATTCAGAAAAAATAATTATTACTATTCATTCAAGACATCTGCATTAAATTATAAATACCCTAAACCGTGGTAAAGTCAGAACTGAGGAGGTATGAAACTTGCCACTCACACACACACACACACACACACACACATATATATATATATATATATATATATATATATATATACACACCGTCACCCTAATTTATAGCCATGTCAAATGTATCATAAAATGTGTTCCTCAAACCATGTAACAAATGACTGTGGGATTTTATTACACGCCTTTTGAAATGAGATGAAAGGCCGAAGCCTGTTTTTCAAGTATCAGCGTGGTAAATATTTTTGAGTGCATCTCTTAGTTTGCAGAAACTCACCTCCATAAAATTCTAGCACATATTTGTATTCACTAAAATTGCCTTGAACACCAGGTTGAGAAATAGGTAGCAATCTCTTTCTATTAGAGTAAAGATATCTCTCAGAGACACTAAGAAAAAAGTCACATCTCATGATCATTGTAAAGTTCTTTTGCTTCAATGGATCCGGATGTCTGTAATGGATTTAATAGTTTGACTCATCATGGACACCTGTAGTTTTCTAGATTCTTATCTCTAACTGCATTAAAAATAGCACTGCAGCTGGGTCAAACCACTGTCTCTCTCTCTGTTCTTTACCAGACAGAGCTCTAATTTAATAGTGTCAGCTATGCCAGATTACAGACATTAGTCATGGAAAGCAGACTAAGTATTTACAGCCAATTCCTTTCTTAGAAGACTATTAGCTGCTGTAAATAAAGATTCTTCATTCTACCCCAAACAGGTGTTTGGTGTACCTGCTAAAATATATAGTAGTGATCTAGTTTTGTTGCATACTTTTCCCTGGTTGGTCACAGCTGTACAAAAATATGGCGTCCAACTGGTGATTTTTTTTTAATCTTAGGAGAGGTCAATGAAAAAGTATCCTTAGATCAGTTAAAATATTCCTTGCTTACTATATGCATGAAAACAGTCATTTGTTCACATTAAAATGTGAAACACATAGGTTCCCTTTTGAAAAAAAATAAGTGTTCAGTGTCCTTAGGGATAAAAATTATGACAGTGTTTTGTATGCATGTCTATCAAAGCAACATTTACTATTAAATGGTAAGATATAAAACAAATTTTGCAAGTCTTCCATTCTTTATATGCTATCACTGATACTGGATAACTTGGTGTTTGTGATATCACTTAAGGTGGCACAGTTATCATTTATATTTATCATAGTCGGAAAGAACAGGTGCACCCAGGTTCTGGTTAGATGCTCATTATCATATACGCAGTACTTGGTTATATACAGTAGATGTGATTTACCATCAGGAAATGCAGGTTCTTATTTGGAAGGGATAAATGCATGCAGTCCTTCAACAACTGGGAAGATGTGAAATTTATTATGTTCCTCATTTTCATCTTTTGACTAAACTGCAAAAAGACAACATCTGGTATGCTCTTCAAAATAGACAATGTAGTCTGCTATCCTTTGTAGACCTTGTAGAGTTTCATATTTCCATAAGATATATACTCACATTAGAAGGAAATAGAGATCAGTGTCTAATTTAACTTCAACTAAAAGCTCAGGTTCAGTTCTCTTTTTGCATTGCACTGCTGCAATTATATTTGTCTCAAACCTGGATGACTCTAAAATCACTTTCAGCTGTAGCCATACATGACACCCAGCCACTTCATGTCTTTAGTAGTAGTTTTATTTCACCATTTATGAGGTATTCTGCTCCGTTCATCATACCAAAATATAGAATTCATGATGACATTAGACAAATATACATAAGTTGGAAGCATGTAAAAAAGTACAATTCGGTTGCTGATAAAGATTATGTGTGTTAGAAAGTGCAAATCTCAGGCAGAAGATTGCTGATGTTGATATATTGCTATGCTTGTGTGACTATGATGGAGTAGTGCTGAAATTAAATCATCCTGAATGATCACTTATGACTTACAGGGAGGGCTAATGTCCCCATTCCTACTCAGTAAGGATGAACACATGGACCAAATTATGCATAGGATTTAGGCTGTAGTATATTAATAAAGCCATCTTCAAAAGGTAGGGGAAATAAAATAATTGGATTAATTAATTGGATAGTTGGATTAAAAAAAGAAAAAACAAATTATAAATCTTAGTTTACCACTGTACACTTCACCAACATACAAAGATGTCCCTCTATGCAACTCATGAAGTCCATCAACAGAAGCCAAACACTGATGGAGTATCTATGATAGTGTGTAAGGTGAGTGCCAAATCAGGTCAATGGCAAATAAGGGTAAGCCAACACTGCTAAACAGCGAAGTTCACCTGAAGAGAAACTATATTCTTAAAACAGAGAGATGGAGAAATGACATACTGATCTAGTGAGGGAAAATAACACTACAGATATAGGTGATGTGATGCCTTTTAAAGGGCAATACCAGTTTCAACATATAGCTACTTCAGCTTTCAGAATAGGAAATACAAATCATTTATATTCTCAGCTGAGCTAAAAAGGTTTTGTTGGACCAATAAAGGGTATCAAGCCAACTCTATATTCCACTATATTTTCTTGATACATCATTCAGACAGTTGTGAAACTATTTTTAAGACATAAATATTCAATTTCAATCATAACAATCTAGAATTAAGGTAACAGGAAGTGTAATTACGGCACTAAACTGGAACAAGTAAAAATTTTGCAAGGAACAAGGCTCATATCTAGTTATCAATACATGTACTTCTGTAAGTATGCACATATACATCTACCTTTCTATCTAGTGATCAATCTATGTAATTATCATGTAGCCAAAATATAAATTCCAAGTAAAAGAACCCTCCTCTATACAACAAAATGCACTACTGAACTGCTAGAATATAATGTAATAAAGAACAAAAAAGTCAAAAATAAATAGAAAAATTACAGGTTTTGCTTGAAAAATAGAAAAAAAAACAGTATCAATATAGTTGAAACATCAGAGTGGAATTACAATTAGAAACATTGTACTATTTCTCTTAAATCAGCCCTACTACTCAACAGGAAAAGTTTCAAAAGTATATTTACCACCACCAAATCTTAATGAAGGGGAGATGTGGCTTCAACATCCCCCTTATTTAAATATTATAATCTTTTAGTCACAAAAGCAGGGAAAAGACAAAGAAAAGCACTGCCAGTGCAGAATTAGAAACTGTAGCAATAAAACAAATGTTATTATGTTGTCTGTTAGCTGTGTAGTATCTCACTCACATGCACACATACATGAATTGCTTTTGATTGAGCAATATGTTATCACAATATTTTAGTCAAAGATCCAACAACAGTAGCATAAGGAAGTTTGTTCCTTTCTCCAGTGTTGTGTGATTCTGCATTTGGTATATTTATGTAAAAGGGGCTGTAGTGCAGCTCCACCCTGCATAATAAATATATGTTTTTGTTTATTTTCGATAGTATGTTTGTTCGATGACTTTTTATGATATTTTTGCATTCAATGTTTTTTTTATTTGTGACATATAGTATTACAGTCTTATCTGTATATAGCAATGAATATTTCAGCTGATGAAAAACTTAGCTAATGAAAGCATAGACTGCCAAATTCCTTTCCCTATGAAAGGAACCACTTGGCCACCAATGTGAGCTGAACCCTCTACTCCCTTTAGTGCGATCTTGGAATTTTTTTTATTTATTTATTTTTTATTTTACATTTGTTGACTGGGCTGGTCCAACTGGATATTGAGTCCATTTTCAGTGGAGGCCCAGGGAGAAAAGCTCCAAAAATACATACATTGATAAACAGAAATTACAGAGATAACACCTTAGTTAATGAGCATTTACAGTATAAAGGTCTGTCAGGTGCAAAAGTTAGGACATTAACATACTTACTCACATTCAATGTACTTGAGGACTAAAAATTAGTCGGCAGAAAAGGTGGAAGTACTAGAAATAGATGGAAATGTTAGTCAGGGTTTATGCAGGGGCAGAGCCAGCAGGTTCTAAGGAAAGTTTTGAGCTGGGTTTTAAAGCAGTGAGGAGAAGAGATGGAAGAGAGATTGTCAGGAAGAGAGTTCTAGGATTTTCCAATAGTGTTAGAGAACAAGGTTCATAGGTTCATAGGTTGGTACTAGGCTATCGGCCCTAAGGCCTATGCAAGCCTAGCCATAACAATTCCCTGGAAATTTTTTCCCACAATATTTACTTCTCTGGGCCCCTGTCTAGCAGGGTGACTGACATGATCCCAGGGGTGAATTTCCTATCTCCCATCCAATCATCAAGGTTCCTTTTGAAGAGGGCCAATGAGGTGCTCTGCTTGACATGTATGGGTCATCTATTCCAGAGTATGGGGAGTCTCTGGGTCAGGAACCTATCCCTCCAGCATGTTTTGTTCAATGTGATGATAAGGTTTAGATCCCTGGAGCATGTGGCTCTGAGGGATTGGGATTTCTTTACGTGGAGCATGTCCAACAGCTCAGGGTTTGACATGGCCTTGTATGTTATGCAGAGATCGCCTCTGAGTAGACGATATGCCACAGAGTATAGCTGGAGTTTTTTTAGACGGTCAGCATATGGCATCTGCTTTAGGCCTGTGATTCTTTTAGTGAGGTATTTCTGTGGCCTTTCCAGCTATTGCAGATGTCTTGTGAGGTAAATACCAAATGGGGCATTATACTCTTATAATGGGTCTAATGAGGGATGAGTACAGTGGGACAATGACCTCCTTTTTTCTGGATGAAAAGCCCTTAGTGATGAGGTGTGCCACATAGAAGGATTTCCTGACAGTTGTGGCGATGTGGTTATCAAAAGTGAGACCACTGTCCACATGTGTCCCTAAGTCTCTCATCACACTTTCGATGTTTAGTGTCCTGCCACCTATGTGGTAGTTCATGGGTACATTTTTTTCCAAAGGGGATGACTATACATTTCTTGGCATTAAGCTTGATCCCATGGCTCTGGCACTAGGCATCTGTTTCTGTAAGGTCCTTTTGTAGAATATCTACATCATTTGGGGATTCAATAATGGCTCCCAGTTTGCAGTCATCTGCAAACTTTGTTACCTGCCAAGTTGTTGGCTTTACAAGTTGCTATGAGAAGTTTGTTAGAAGAACGTAGGCTTTTGAGGTAGCAGTAAGGAGTTATAAGGGAAGTGAGTATAGGGGTATTAGTGGGCTTGTACAGAATTTTTTGGGCTAAGGAGAGTTGATGAAACAACATCAGATTTTGCAATTCTAGCCATCCTAATTCCTTTAAGTTTTTGCAATGTTGAGTTCTGAAAGCAGAACCAGAGGCAAATCTGGTGATACTATTATAGTACAGTTTCTTGAGATTAGATTTTTAGAGGTTAGTATAAATAGGTGATGCATAAAGGAGGGTTGAAACCAGGTGGGAGTGGGCAATGGAGGTTCTGGACAGTGCAGTAAGGAATGGTTTGATTCTGTAAAGGGAGCCTAGTTTTCTGCTGACTTGTTTTATAGTGTTATTTATGTGAGAATCAAAGGATAGGTTGTTATATATTTTATATATTTCAACTCCCAGGAGCCTAGTGGAGGGGTCTGGAGATATACTGGTGCCATTATTAGAGAGGACTGAGAAGTTAAGAGGAGGGGACTTGCAGGTGGGGGAGAAAAGTAACAATTTGTTTTTTTTTAAGATATAAAATTAGACATTGTTTAAGGAACCAAGGTTCTGCGGTTAGAAAAGTCTGCTGGGTGATAGAGTGTAGTTCAGAGGCAGATGAGGCAGAACAGATAAGAGTAGAATCATCAACGTATTGTATACAGGTAGCTAAGGGAATACTAGTTTGCAGATCATTAATAAAAATAGAAAACAGAAGGGGGCCAAGAATAGAGCCTTGGGGAACTCCTAGGGAAATGGGGAGGTGGTTGGATAAGTTATTATGCCAGAGTACTGCCTGTCTATTTTAAAGGTAGCAGTGGAACCAATTTATGGCACTAGAGTCTAAGGCTAATGTTTTCAGTAAATTTAATAGGATCTGGTGATTGACCATATCGAAGGCTTTGGATAGGTCAATGAAGAGAGCAGAGGTGAGGATATTATTGTTCCGATTTTTGTTGATGCAGTCAGTGAAGGAAAGGAGGGCAGAAGTGGTGCTATAGAAGGGTCTGAAACCATGCTGACAGTTGGATAGAAGGTTGTTATTTAACAGGTGTTTAAGAAGCTGTTTTGGATACATTTTTCCATTATTTTAGCAAGGGGGAGAGAGGGCTATGGGTCGGTAGTTAGAAATCTCTAATGAGTCACCACCTTTATGTAGGGGAATGATATGTGAGATTTTCCAGATTGAGGGAATGTAGCCTTCAGTAATGGTTCATTTAATCAGAATGGAAATGGGATAGGCCAATGGTTTGGCAGCAATTTGTAGATATTGAGGAGGTAGAAGTTCAGCAGAAGGGGAGGAGGGTTTAAGTTTGTGGAGAAGAGAGCTGATGAGGGATGTGGGTATAGGTTGCAGATATAATGGGGGGATAGAAGTGGAAGGGGAGGTGGGCTGAGAAGATATATCAGGGAATAGTTGTTTAGATAGAGACTGGACAGTTTCAGTGAAGAATGTATTAAAGGCATCAGCTGTTTGTTTTGGGCTGTTATGGGAAGAGTTTAAGGGGTGTGGGTGTCGGAGTGGCTGGGTTTTAAGAGTCTATTAATCCCTGCCCAAATCTTTTGTGGGTTTAGCTGGTTAGTTTGTTGTAGGTGGCAGTAGTAATTTCTTTTGTCTAGAAGTATGTTTCTTATTTGTCTAAATGTAAGATGGTCGCTAGGATCTTTCGTACTATGGTATTTGGTCCAAAGTTTATTTTTCATAATTATTTTATGCCGTGTGTCTTTTGAGAGCCAGAGGGCTTGTTTTGAGTGAATTCTGACAGATCTTAAAGGGGCATGAGAGTCTAGTATAGATAGGAATTTTGAGTTGAAGTATGCAACAGCGTCATCTAGTGGCAGAAGTTTAAGAGGAGACCAATTTGTAGTTTGTAGTTGAGCAAGGAAGGATTCAGGGTTAAAGTATCTATTTGTTCTGATTTGTATATATTTAGTAAGATGAGGAGTAGGGCTTTTATATCTTATTAAATAGGTGAGGGCATGGTCACTTATGTCATCAGGTAGAGTTCCTACTAAGTAATTTTGGTTGAAGTTGGTATATTTAAGTAGGCAAGGTGTGGGGGGCATAGCCCCCATTCCTCTCAACCTGAAAACATCAAAAATCTGGACAAGCCCCATGAAAAATAGGTACAAATCTGTACGCTGATTAACGTAAAATATGCATGCATAATTACATAACCCTGCCCACTCCAATGGAACTGTGGGATACCAACTTTCAAACGCAAACTGAAGAACAGAACCAAGATATAGCACCAAAGTCCCCCTGCAGCCATTCCAATGTCCCATTACCTGGCTATTTCACCCCATTTACCATAAACACTAATGTGTTCATACTGCTTTACTTGTACAATAATTATTTGGGTTTTATTTTTACATTTTATATCACAATGCACAAATATTAATAGATATCTGCTAAACAAAGCAATACTTTCTCACAATGAAAATAGATTTGGCATTAAAACTTCTCTGCCCTTGAAACTCACATTCATGGAAACAGCATTGAAACCTACACCACATCCAAAGACAATGCATCTGGCAAGTGGTGGATAAAGATTACCTTTGGGCTGTTTTCAAGTCATAGGCCCTTTGCACACAAAACAAGAAATATACATGCGTTCCTTGATACACATTCCTGACTTTATTAAATTATATTCCTTGTATAATGCAGCACACTTGTTAGACTTAAGTTAGAGTGCATTTTAAATTTATTGTTTAAACATTTTTCCAGTAGGCGATGAAACAAAATGCAAGAACCAATAATGACAAAACTGCCTTATTCAGAACATTTCCATGATAAAAGTCTACTTACACACACACACACGCACACACACATTATATATATATATATATATATATATATATATATAAAGTGTACTTTTACTTTATAATCTCGAACTGCTGAAATCTGGAATTTCAGCACTGCGAGACTATAAAGCCGAATTTCAAAATGTGGAAAGTGCATAATCGTGAATTTGAATATCTCAAATTCGCGGTTATGGCTTTACATTACGTGACGTACAGTGTTTACGTTGGATGCAGTTTGATGTGGTGTATGGATTTGCCTGGAGTGTAAGGTAAGTGACTGTTTTTTAAGGGTTTTGGGTGGGAGTTTGAGTGGGTGTTAGATTGTTTTTAAGTTGTATGTGTGGGTTACAGTAGGTAGGTTAACGTATGAGTGTGTAATTGTTGGATGTATTGGTGTTTGTGTGTGTGTGTGTGTGTGTGTGTGTGTGTGTGTGTGTGTGTGTGTGTGTGTGTGTGGGACTGCAGAATGTCTGGGGGAGAGTGTTCTGTCTTTTACTGTTTGTGTGATCTCAAAGTTAGTATATATATAAGTAGGGGTGTGTGGGGGTGCAGGGGGCATGCCCACCTGCTTTTATGTAGTGTAGGCATTTGCATGTTTGGTGTTTTTTTTTGTGTGTATTTGTTTTGTGGTGTGGGTGTTGTGGTTTGTGTGTGGTGTGGTGTATGCTGTGTGTTCGGGTTTGTGGCTTCAGGTTTGTGAAGTTTCGGTTTTGTACTGCTTCGGCTTTATGACTTTGAAATGCTGAAATTCGAAATTTCAGCAATTTGAGATTATGAAGTGAAACCACATACATATATATATATATATATATGTGTGTGTGTGTGTGTGTGTGTGTGTGTGTGTGTATATATATATATATATATATATATATATATATATATATATATATATCTACAGTAAGAAATAAAGCAGCTATGTAGAATAACAGCTTTATTAGTAAGAGAGGTGAGTGCTTTTGTGGCACCAGCCACTTCATCAGACAATCAAAGAACAGTAAAACACAGCATTTATACCAAGCTCATCATTGCCATCAACTACCCAATTAAACCTGTGTTTTACTGTTTTTTGATTGTCTGATGAAGTGGCTGGTGACTCCTGCTTTGATTTTTACTGTTCATTTCATTGTTGTTGGAGGTAATTCTTGCCAGCACCATTTGTTTTTTATTGCGGATATATATATATATATATATATATATATATATATATATATATATATATATGTGTGTGTATATATATATATATATATATATATATATATATATATATATATATATACATATAAATTGCATATACATAGAATGACAGTAGTGTATGCCATATGCAGCTTGCAAAGCTTCTTGCACTTATTTTCAATTTCAATTTTTTTTTGTGGGGGGGGGGCAAAAGGCCAAAAACCAGGGGCACATTTTAAACATTGCTTGTATAAATTTGGATAGTTGCTTCAAAAGAATGTTGTGTTACCTCAATGCATTTCACTGCCAAGTTTTGAACTCAGGACCCTGTACATTACAGTCAGAGCAACACACCACTAAGCCAAACCAGGAGTTTACTGAACAGCAGGAAGACTGAAACTTAAATGGCTATCATTTGGGGGAATAATGAAGGAATACAGAATTCAGTTCTCACTTCTCACCACAGCTCTCAACATATTAGCACAAAAAACCTGGAAAAGCCAATAATGAGGGAATACAGCCCCAAAATGGGGACAAATTTAAAATAGTGATTTTATAAACTTAGAAAATTGCTGGAATAAAGAGTTTTGTGTTACCATTTATTTTCTGAAGAATATGGTCTGAAATTCAAATGCCTGTCAGTATTTAGTGAATTCAATCCTTCAGTGATTTTTTCAATGAAGAACAGAACAAAAATATAAGGTATAAACACACAAGTTGTGGTGGATAGGGACTTTAGGCTCTTTTTGCTTGTACCCAAGGTACAGGGTTTGAGCCTCTGTACCTCTAGCCACCAGGTGTATGCAGCTGGGGATATTTTCACACACACACATGCACACACCACACAGTACCTTTGAAAGTTCTCTGTGCAGCTTGCAGCAGTTGTTTCTCCTTGCAGAAGTACTTTGTTCTCATTTCTGCTACAGTCCCTAACCTAACTCCCATGATAGCCCCCCACTTTGGTGGGCTTAGGTTTGCTCTGTTTTGGTGACCAAGTGGTTCCTTTCACAGGGAAAGGAATTCGGCAGTCAGTGCTTTTGTTATGAAGAGGTTTTGGTGGAATCAGCTGGGGTACTTTTGTTTAATTAAAGTAGCTCCATATATTTATATATATATATATATATATATATATATATATATATATATACATATTTATATAAATAAATATATAAATATATATATATATATATATATATATATATATATATATATATATATATATATATAGACATGCAAGCACTTTTTCACTTCCTACACAAACACTATTATTTATGTGCTAACTCTATGATCACGCAATAGTAGGAAAAGGTCATATTGACAATTATCAACAGTCTTGCACAACTCCAGTTTTCTAAGTAGATTTACCCAGTTATATCTCACAGACCACCAAACTTCCCCACCAGGTTCTACATACAGCACTAATGTCACTGCTGAGAAGCACTCCCAAACACAATGCCAACATTCATTCAGTACTGGAATTCTCAGTGTTACAGTGTTACATGTAAATGCTGGCAGTACTAATACTCAATAAAAGCTGACAATGTTATTAATATGCTTTTAATTCAGAAACAGAAATAAAAGCCATCAGCAGTCCAAAAACAGCACTATGATGCTGCTAACAAATCAGCACAGTAATACAGACCCAAGACATCACAAACAAACAAAATGCATTTGTGCATGTTTGGACTTTGTCAATATCATTTTAATTTTATCTATCTATCTATATATATATATATATCTATATATATCTATCTATATATATATATATATATATATATATATATATATATATATATATATATATATATATATATATATATATATATATATATATATATATATATATATATATATATATATATATATATATATATATATATATATATACACACACACACACACACACACATATATATATATATATATATATATATATATATATATATATATATAGGTCCACTTCTTAAACTCAAAATATCAAATTTCAGTATTTCGAGTCGAGAATGTCCAAAGTGCAGTTTTTTAAAACTGTATTTTCTCGAATGTTAGTTTTTCGAATTTGCAGTAGTCATTGTGTGGTGTGTGTTATGAAGTGTGTTGTTCCCTTAATGCTTCGTTGTTTCCGTGTCCTACGCATGATGGACGATTTGTGTTTATTAACAGAAATTCAGGTAAGTTTGTATGTTTTTAGGGTTTTGGATAGGATTTTGGTATGATTTCGTTTTTGGGCAAGTTTTAGGAGTTGGTTAGGGTAGGTAAGTTAGAGTGTGTATGTGTAAATGTTGAAAGTTGTGATTTTGTACATTTGTAGTGTGTGTGTGTGTGTGTGTGTGTGTGTGTGTGTGTGTGTGTGTGTGTGTGTGTGTGTTTGTGTTTGCATTATTTGTGTTAGTGTAACCTCAGAGTTGATATATATAAGTAGCGGGGGGGGCACAGCCCCCCATATGGGGGCTGCAGGGGGCATTGCCCCCCTTCTTAAATATGAGGTAGTGTTATGTAGGGGAAATGTAAGGTAGTGTTATGTAGGGGGAGGTTTGAATGTTTTTCCCCCCGTTATTTTGGGTTAAGGTATTATGTGTTTTCGTTTTTGTGGGCTTTTGACATTTTTGATATTCTCAACTTGAAATACTGAAATTCTAGTGGACTCATCTATATATATATATATATATATATATATATATATATATATATATATATATATATATAGGGAGAGAGAGGGAGAGGTATAGATGTATAGCTATAGATTACACGTGTGTATACATCCTTCCCCTTAAGATAATCAAATGTGCATATTGCTTGGCATATTTTCCTATCTAGCATAATGTGATTAGCAGGAAAGCTGTTGACACTGGTACAGGATTAATACCAAGGTTGAGGAATCTGTCATTTTTCAGAGTCTATATATTTACTTAGCGGGGGGATGGCGTGGGAAGTGCAGGTGGGCTTGCCCCGCTCAAAAAACATTGTCTGTGTCTGTGTGTATGTGTGTGTGTGTGATTGGGACTCAGAGCCTGTGCTGTGGGAGGATGATTTTGATCTTATTGGACTGATGTTTTGGACGTTTGTGTATGTGTATATCTACATATGTATATATATATATATATATATATATATATATATATATATATGTAAGTATATATGTGGAAGCACTGATATTGGCTGGATGATAGTTTTCCTGCCTGCTTGCTATAATTCCATGAATGGGGATTACACCCTTTCTCAGATCTTGGAGTTGGTATAGTAGTAAGTAACAAGACATATGGGGTACAGGGTGGCTTTTCCACTTCAAAAATCATTGTTTTTCTATTTGTATGTTTCATGTTTATATCTTGGATCATGTGCTGCATGTTTTCTTCTTTTTTTTTCAGTATTTTTTGTCATTGTTATGCTTTTTGATCGACTGACATTTTAGTTAATGTCTGTAAAATCATGCACACACACACGCATATATAAATCTATATTCGTACATATCTATCTATCTATATATATATATATATATATATATATATATATATATATATATATATATGTGTGTGTGTGTGTGTGTGTGTGTGTGTGTGTGTGTGTGTGTGTGTGTGCATATGTATTTAAGCTGAGATAAGAGCTTTAAGGTTCTGATTGGCAAAAACGGCTTCAATATCTGAAGATGAATAAAAGTTTACAAAAATGAAAGCTAAATGGACAACAGCAGGTTATTGCTTGTTTTGTAAACTTTTGTCACATCAAACAGATGACCCTGCAGTAGTTCTGAAAAATTGTGTTCAGCACCAGGAACAGTGAACAGTAATGTTTAATGATTCTAGATATAGATAGTTGTCACCAATGATGTACAGAAAGTGGAATGGAATTAATAAGAAACAAGAATAGACAAGAAAAAAAAACAGTACATTCAAATTGAAAATCACAACAGCTGATGTGCACAAGAGTTTAATGCACAGCGTTCAACAAAAATAAATAAGGCAAAACAAAGTAGGCAAAAACAAATAAAATAACCAAAAACAGCCTCGTTGAGCAAAACAATAAATCCCCGGAGATGATTAATGTAGCAGACTAGCGTTTATTAAATTTAAGTAAAAAGCATTAACGAAGTTGAAATTCCGTTTTCTTTTAGACAACTTCATCAAATGTGGGCTGAAAAAATCAGAAACTTACTGATAAACAAATATGACAAAAGCTTCTGTACCTGATCTAAGAATCATGAGAGTATGGACACCAAACAACTTAAAATGTTGAATAAAATAAAGCATGAAATAAACACATACAATAAGAGCAAGTCTCTTGCAATCTGATCCCCAGTGTAAGCCTCATTTACATATAGGCTGTATGTCGTAGTACATCATGTACACTGGCATAAAGCATTCTGGGATTGAGGCAGGTAAGCATAGATAAGGCGCTAAAAATTGTAGAAAAGCTTTTAGAATCAGGCCCATAACCCATCGATACAATGCTAATCTACTTTTACCCCACTTCCTCAAGTGCCATTTGATACATATTTGAAGAGTTACCATTTACATGACAATTTGTTATTTCAAATTGAATAGAATGAACAGTACTACTACATCTTTCTGTCTCATTCTGTCTGTTATCAGCACAGTATCTGTTACTCACCTCCTGTAAGCAATTATCTACTATACAAAGGTAAAGCAAAGCCCATTAACTTTTCATGTACTGAGCTTTTAAATGACATCCTTGAATGACCACATTTTTTAAGCTTCAGTCTT
Source organism: Protopterus annectens (assembly GCF_019279795.1). Classification (NCBI taxonomy): domain Eukaryota; kingdom Metazoa; phylum Chordata; order Ceratodontiformes; family Protopteridae; genus Protopterus; species Protopterus annectens. Next base: position 1,933,107,271 of record NC_056728.1, on the reverse strand, counting down.
TATTACAGGAATTCTAGTATGATTATGTTTCATTGTAGCAGACTGAAAACAAGCACTAGATGCAACAAAATTCAAAACATTGAAATGCAATTGCTTCTATGTGCATTTTGTTTGCATTGAGAAGCTATATGAAACTCATTGGTTGCAGTCAGATATTCCTGTGAATGGCCTGGGATCTGTGATCTTATTGCATAGACTACCAAAATGTCATTCAGGATTCAAATACAACAGCAACATTTCCTAGTACATGTACAACAATGAAAGCATAGTTTTTATAAGGCTAGCATTGTACTTTATCTGATGTCCTGTTATTTTTTACTCATTGCATATACTTTTTATATTTAGAATCAGTGAAATGCTTTCCATTTAATGTGACAAGGAAACAGTTCTGTTCTTCTTTGCAAATAACTAATAAATGCCTTAAGACAATAAATTGCAGTCAGATGGATTAGCTTGTAAAAGACTATGTTTTTCATCCTACCTGAGCATCATTTGAGTCTGAGATGCTGGAACTATTTATAGCCAACTTTTATGTACCGAAGTGAGGCACCCATTCAATTTGCACTTCAAATCTGTTTATGAATGACTTCAGGATGTTGATAAGATGCTAAGTAATCACTAATTCAGAATTGGCAGAAAACTAACTGCAGCAGCTAATGCACAAGAGGTTGTTGACCAATATTGAACAGCTGCTGAGTCAGGACTGTAAAGTGACGCACTTAAGTCATGCACATCCCAGAGTTTTCAAAAGCAGAACTTAAATTGCATAACATTCCACATAAAAAAAAGACAAAAAAAGCATTTATTTTAAAATGATCCAGCATTTTACTTACTAAGCTTGTTAACTTTCACATATACACAATAAATGAATATTATATTGTAAATAAATATGACAGATATAATGTGATATGCATACCTATGGAGGTAATTTATATTTTGTATACTCCATGTACAGAGCTGACTTAAAGCACTTTCAGTACAGTCTGATGCAAATCATATCATTTGACAAATTTCTTTATAGTTAAACTTACTCAGGGAAAAAAAAAGAGACTCCATCTTAATGACTACATTTTTTTCCAGTAAATTTGCTGTTTTGAAAGTATAGCTTTAAATATATTTCTAACATAACTATTAAAGAGAAATACTAATTAAAAGTCTTGCATGACCGACTTCAAACTTAAAATGAGGATGTAAAGATGTTGCTGAATTGTTATGATGTCAGAAATACTGATATAGATGCAGCACCATTTTCTTCACATCTACTACATCCCTATCGCATCACTGATCTTTCACAAGCACCCTCAGCCCTGTCTACAGTCTGACAGTTAGTCTTTAACTGCAGCAGTGTATAGATACATACCCACACTCAGTTACTAAAATACTATCTTCTGATATTGGGGGTGGCAAAGGTGAAACTATTAGCAGATAATATTACTCTTGTGAATGTAGAAACTTGCAAGAATAACTAGTTTTGCATTAGCATGCTTTTTTCACAAGGATATGAGGTTTAAAACTCAAATATATGTCATTATTCACTGACTTCAACCTTCAATTATTTGCTAGAAAAAAACATACTCCATGTGAAATGGGTTAAAATGTGAATGAAAAAATCTGGACAGTCTATTAAAATCTAAACATTTGAGAGGAATGTATATCACTCATATCCACAAGTGACATAACCCCATCAGAGACACTGTCACCCTTGTACACAAATGCATCTGCTCCCCCTCTAGTCCCCACCATGGACTGTAGCAAAGTGTACACCTTAAGCATGCACCCCTGTCTGTGCCATAAACGTCTTATAACACCAGTCCTACATGTCATTTTTCCTAAGTTTTATGTCTAGACATAACCAACTGCTGATGGAGTGCATAGATGATTTCTCTTATCATTCAGAACTCTTATATCCTGGCATATGTCAGTCATCTTTAACCTATTGATATCTTTCTGGTTGTACCCTGATAAGGGGAGTTTTTTACTGCAACAGTTCTTACAAGGGCAGTAACTCAACTTAGGTTCATAGGTTGGTACTAGGCTATCGGCCCTAGGGCCTATACAAGCCTAGCCATAACAATTCCCTTGTTATTTCTTCCCTGGATCCCTTTCCTGTCTCCCATCCAATCATCAAGGTTCCTTTTGAAGAGGGCCAAAGAGGCGCATTGCTTGACATGTATGGGCAGTCTATTCCAGAGTCTGGGGAGTCTCTGGGTCAGGAACTTATCCCTCCAGCATGTTTGGTTCATTGTGATGACAAGGTTTAGAACCATGGAGTGTGTGTCTCTGAGGGATTGGGATTTCTTAAGTGTAGCATGTCCAACAGTTCTGGGTTTGAATTGGCCTTGTATGTTAAGCAGAGATCACCTCTGAGTAGACTATTGTGACAGAGTATAGGTGGAGTTTTTTTTAGATGGTCAGCATAGGACATCTGCTTTAGGCCTGTGATTCTTTTAGTGAGGTATTTCTGTGGCCTTTCCAGTTGTTACAGATGTCTTGAGAGGTACATACCAAACAGGGCATTGTATTCTATAATGGGTCTAATGAGGGATGAGTACAGTAGGACAATGACCTCTTTTTTCTGGATGAAAAGCCCTTAGTGATGAGGTGTGCCACATAGAAGGATTTACTGACTGTTCTGGCGATGTGGTTATCGAAGGTGAGACCACTGTCCACCTATGTCCCTAAGTCTCTTATCACACTTTTGGTGTTTAGTGTACTGCCACCTATGTGGTAATTCATGGGTACATGTTTTTCCCAAAGAGGATAACTATACATTTCTTGGCATTGAGCTTGAGTCCATGGCTCTGGCACCAAGCATCTGTTTCTGTAAGGCCCTTTTGTAGAATATCCACATCATTTTGGGATTCAATAATGGCTCCCATTTGCAGTCATCTGAGAACTTTGTTAGCTAGAGTCCCTTAGTGCTGGCGTGTACTTCAGAGAAGTAGATGGCAAACAAGAATGGTCCCAGGACTGAATCTTGAGGTACTCCATTTGTCACTTGTCTGGAGGTGGATTTAGATTTGGCTACTTTTACAATGTGGGTTATGTCAGTAAGCCAGATGCAAGGATTAATGCCCAGCTTAGTAAGTTTATTTATGATTCCAGAGTAAGGGATGGTGTCGAAGGGCTTGGCAAGGTCCAGATAGGCTGTGTGGACCACTTTACCCTTGTCCACGGCTCTGGAGACAGATTCTAAGAAGTCAGTCAGGTTCAGGAGACAAGATTGTCCCTTCACGAACCCACAGTGCATGGGGCCCAGTGTTTGAAGGTTGCCAATGTCTTTGTTTATAAGTTCCATGATAATACGTTCCATGGCCTTGCAGATCAGGCTTGTCAGACTGATGGGGCGGTAGCTCCTGGGATCCAAGTTGGATCCCCCCTTGTGGAGTGGGATAACTGTAGCTGTGTGCCACTCAGTGGGCATGAAGCCTTAGGTGAGGCTATGATTAAACATGATGCTTAGGTGAGGTGCCAGTTCATTTTGTAGTTCATGTAGTACACAGCTTGGGATGTCATCTGGTCCAATGGATGCTGTATTCTTAGCTTTGGAGAGTGCGTGTTTTACCTGTGTGGCCATTATTACCAGAATTTGGCAATCTTTCGGTATTGAGATGGGCCCTTTAGTGGGTGAGAGGGGGGTGAAGTTTGCACTGAATCGATCTGACAGGATATTGGCAATATCCTTGGGATCAGTATATTTAATGCCATTCTGTTGTAGCTCAGAGCAGATCTGAGCATTGTCATTTAGATTCTTGACATAGCTATAGAATGCCTTGTGGTTGTCTTCCAAACCTTTGGCAAATTTATTTTCATAACTAGCTTTGGAGGATTTTATGAGGGATCTCATCTTCTTACTGAGGCTGGTAAGGGAGTTTTTGGTATCCTGAGATTTTCCTCTTTCCTGCAACAGTTTCTTCCTTCTGTTGTATAGTTTGTTTATGGCAAGGGACCACCAGATTGGCTTCCTTTTTTTGGAGGACAGCATCTTGGTTCTATTGGGGATGTCACGATTCATGCACGAATGGATGTGCTCGTTCAGTGTCTTAGTGTAGGATTCAGCGGTCAAACGTTCAGTTCCTGTCTGCATGGGTGTCGTGAAGTTTGTCACTTCTGACTTGAGTAGCATGAAGTTGGCTTTGGAGAAGTATTTTATGGAGGTTTCCTTACTGGAGAGTGGGGGTTGGGATGTGGATGTCAAGGGTGATTAACTTATGGTCAGACCTGACCAACGAGGGGGTGACCATAGGTGTGGAGCATCGATTTCCCATGTTGGTAATGACCAGGTCTAGGATATTGGAGCCCCTGGTGGGACTAAAGATTAGTTGATCCAGGGCATTGGAATTTATGAATTCCAAGAACCGTTGGGCAAAGGTGTTAGTACACGAATAGTTTTCCTAGTTAATGGCAGGGTAGTTGAAATCACCCAGCATTAGGCTGAACATCTATAATCTTTTTGTTTCTCCTTTCATAACTGAGAAAATACACAAAATTATTATCTCTTAACAACTGCAGATGTCATAAAAACAAATATGGAGTTTTCTACTTGCATTAGTAAAAGCACAGTAACATTCCTTAACAGGTATGCATTTGCTCACTAACTACCTTATTTATCATCCTGGTAAGTGTGCAGATTATTTAATTCAAATAGCATATCATCATCCATAACCCCTAAAAGAAATATACATAGTTGGGATGGGTATAGCACACTTAATTTTATATCTGGAAGATTGGCATATAATATGCTTGTCTATCTGTTTACAAAAATAAGAACTTACCTCAATATTTCTTAAGACCATCTTGGAACATTACTGAATATTAGAAGTACCTGGCATATTATTAAGATTTCAACTAGTTTTTGTTCTGGCTTTGAGAGTTAACAGTGACTAAGTATGATACTTTGATACTCACTGACAGAACACTTGATTCTGTTGAATAGTAATTTATATTTATTTATTTACATTTGTTGACCGGGAGTGTCCGACTGGACGTAGGTCCATTTTAACGGAGGCCCGGGAAGAAAAGCTCCACAGTTAAAATAAACAGACAGTAGTTACTTTGGATTACATAGCGATTAACAATTTAACATAGCAATTACAACATATTTACAGATGAAGAACATAATACATCAGTAGACAACTAGAATCTTTATCTGTGAAGTACATAACAGACATTAACAAATGTTACAATAAGAAGTTCCTGCTGTATGATAAGTACTAGGCTTATGAGCATCTGAGCTTGCTATAATCAAGGTAGTTAGTGGAGTGGAAAGAAATGTAGTGGTTGGATGGGGTGGGTGATATTAGAGTGGAAGTTGCAAGGGCATAGCTAGCATGTTTTTAGGTGCGCTTTTAGTAAAGTAATAGTCACAATGATGCTCTTTCTGATTCACGTTTACTGCAAAATCGTTAGGAGCTTTCTTAACTTCATAAGCCTTTTTTTCTACCACTTTTGTTATGAGTCAAGCATACATATTTAATTTATGAGCATTTTAACATAACTTAACATTTTTTACAATAGGCCAGTGTAATTATAAAATATATCACTTTGCATTGGTAATGATTGAACTCTGAGAATCTCATTTGAAAAATAATGCCTGCATCTTAAAATGTATATACACCACATATAATAAGAGTGAATTGAAGTATTTAATTTTGATAAAATAAAAATAACAATGTCTAATAACTTTCATTAGTAAACAACTGGTATCATGCATTGTATGTATAATCTGTTTTCAAAGATGGCTTCTGCATAACCAGCAATAATGCTCAACATAATGTGTTCTATGTGATTTATTTCAATAAGTACACCTCATTTGCTACTGATGTAGCATCAGCAGGAAGGCTTAAAAGAAGTAAAATTAAATGGTCATTTCTTAAATTACCTGTCAGTTTCAGTCTGCAAAGTAAAGCAGGTCAGGTTCAATGTCTGTCTAGTGTATTTATACAGCTGAGATAGCAGATCTCAATCCATTTTTAGTTTAACACATGAAGTAGCTGTCACAATTACTTGATTTAAAATAAACATATGCTCTTATTTTTATTTTATGTTTAGTTTTACTAACCTTGAAGCTGCCCATATGAAGTAAATTTCTTGGGAACAGAAAAATGCCACCAAGTGATATGAATAGATTGTGGCAGACAAAAATAAATAAATAAATAACAAGACATTAAACTCAGCTGCAGTGAAAGTGTAAAGCATTGCCTATTTATGACAAATTCTTACTGAAACAAGAGTTCTGGCTTGTACTTTTAACTCCAGCAGTAGCTGCATCTCCTTATGTCTTCACAACCTCTTCTGTAAAAAAAACAAAATACAAAATTGAGTGCTTGGCATCTGTCTCTGCATGATCTTTGTCCCCTTATCTATGAATTTCCCTTCTTCCGAAATTCTCCATCATCCTACACAACGTGACCTTCCATAAGGTATTTAAATGTGTGTGGCATATCTCCCACCACTCTCTGGTACAGCTCCTACCACCCTGTACACATATACAAGCACATAATAGAAAAATAAGAATTATAGTCATATTTGCAACATACTTTTTGATAATACGTGTTTGCCAGCATTAGTGTAACACTATATAAGTATCTAAGTAAAGAGGGTTGTATTCTATCCATTTCTAAGAAGATACGCCTTCACACAACATTTGTAGACTGTGGATGCAAATTTATAGAAGAAAGGTGAATACAGCTTTTGGAGGCTTTGCCCAAATTAATATCCACAACCTTCTGTGGGATTCAGAAAGGAATCCACCATAGGCAGTAAGTATTTGCTGAAGTGTGATTCAGAGACATGTTAGCCACAATGAGGAAAAACTTAATTAATGGCTAATTAGCATATCACTGAATTGCCACGTATAACCTCAAGTGCATCTCAGCACGTTCCTGTGGTAAACACCCCTGATGGCCCATACATTGCAATGGCGCAAGCATCTCTCTCATTCACTATCACACACACATATGCACATGTTCAAGCGCACAAGTACACACCATACCTCTCAATCTCTTAGAGCAGGAAATCTGGACAAAGCCATCAATAATGGTGGGACAAAGGCCCAAAAATAGGGACACATTTTAAATATTGCTCTTACAAACTTAGAAAATTGATAGAACAACAGGTTTCTTATTAGCATTCATATTTCGAAGGGTACAAAGTCTGAAACTCAAATGGCTGTCATTATTTTCTGACTTCTGCCCTCAATGATTTGCAAGAAAATCATAATTTTATGAGAAATGGACCCAAAATATGAGGTAAAAATATAGATATTCTGCAAAAATCTAAACATTTGAGAGGTATGGACACACACACTCACTCACACACACACACACACACATATACAAGTGCATGCACATAGACGCATTCACACACAAACGTACACATGCGCACACGCACACGCACACACACACACACACACACACACACACACACACACACACACACACACACACACACACACACACACACACACACACACACACACCCTTTCAGTTAGCACAGCAGTCTAAGCTATGGATTGCTAACTAACTGCTTTTTGTGTAAAAGGTACAGGTTCTGAAGCTTTTTCCAATTTTTTATAAAGTGTTCCAATAACTTAAGGAAGGAAGTTAGAGTTACCCAAGTGTCCAGTGGTGGTACACAGGTCTAAAGCTTTGCGTTGTTAACAAGCTATTTTGTAAACTGAAAGTTGATGGTTTGATGCATTTTCCCTGTTGTCTAGAACCTCCCCATAAATCTTTCATGCAGAAAATGTTCTGTTCTATCAACTTTTTAAATGTGTTATAGTATCACTGATGTCTAGTGTTCAACATGCCCATTTGTCTTTCATGCTGCAAAACTGTTGTTCAATTAACTTTTTGTATGTGTGTCTAGTTTCCCCCAAACAGATATTGCAGGATTTGCTGATTAGCCTACAGAAGTGTAGACGTGACAGTCCCCTCACACACAAAGTCCACTCTCTCAACCGATCACACTCATGGATGCACAGACATTCACACACATATGCTCACATAGACACATACCTATCCAACCTATTTGTCCTTAACACGAATGTCCAACAACCCAGCTAGAAAACTGGGCAGTGCAGTAGTAAAGTGGTTAGCATTGTTGTCTTAAAGCAAGAGGTTCTCGGGTTTGATTTTTGGCTGGAGTGCCTTCTAAGCCGAGTCTGCATGCCCTCCCTGCTTTTGCGTGGGTTTCCTCCCCCATTCAAAAGACATGCATCTGGAGCATTTCTCACTGGGTCTCTGCTTAAAATTGGCTCTGTCCCAGTAGGACTTTCCCAGTAAAGAAATGTTAAATAAATAAAGACAACATGCCCTCCAGATACTGTCCTATATTATTTAATGACTATTCTACCGGTTTTAATAAAGTTGCCTTCAAAGATGTGTAATAAATATTTTTATTGGTTTTTCAAGTGTCATAAATATATTAGATCATAGACAAATCACAACACGTCTAACAGAGGCAGGCTTTTGCCAGCATGTGCCGAGATGAATTTGTAGCTAATTGCCTCCACATATACAAGTAATCTCCTAGAATAGCATGATATTCATGTATTAATGTGAAGGAGGGAATGTGCATTACAGTTAATGTAGATTTAACAAAGATATGGACGATTGAAATAGAAGACCTGCAATTTAAGCTCTGATAGTCCAATTAACTGATTGAAAGTATTCACCATCAGGTCCTGAATTGCAGGATTTTAAACATAACTTTATTCAGTACTCTGAATAGTCTCAACATATCTCAGATGTGTTTCATTCTAATGACTTTTCTGATAGAAATAATTTTTTTTTCAAAATAGCCTACACTGACAACTTGAACCAGAATATTATTTATTCTTTTTTACCAAATCCAGACTGAAGAGCAGACTTTTTTAGAGAAAATAAGTTAAAGATACATTCAAGGTTCAGATCATTCATGATGTAGCTACATGTGCTACTTTTAGAATACTCAAGTTCCTGAAATGCAAACTGTGGCATTTAATGGGACAGTTATGCTGTGAGAGAGACCCCTTTCCCCTTCTTTCAATGTACTTTACCGCTTGATTTGTTTATTAAATAGGTACACTAGTTCATTCATCACCTGATTATACCTAACTATCATTGCACTCCTTACATTCCAGTTGTCTTTATTGCTTGAGAAAACATAACAGATATGTTTTATTTGGATACTCCCCCTCTTCTGGCTTGTGTCATGTGCCATAGAGATACTTATCCATCTTTATTCAGAATATAATATCATTTTATGATGGAATACACAGTTTAAGTTCATACTGAATCCCTGCTGGAAACAGCCATCAGTATATTGGTTCTTTTTGATATGTTACTGGTATAAAGATGATTCTATCCCTAGAGTGACATTAAGTATTATGTTCTGTTGTGTTAGTTCAAGGTTCTGAATTTGTCTGTTCAAAGAGGTCAGGCAAATCCCAAGCCTGATGAGACATTTCCCTATATACTTTCTGCTGCTGGAATTCAGTGTTTAATTGGACCTTGCTGCAATTGTTTTCTTCATGTAATATTTTATTATGTGTACTATGCAGACTCAGCCGTGTAATGCTACCTCTGAATTTCCTGGCTGTGTAACAGGAACTTTCAGTTTACTGTTACCTTTGCTAATCACCGATGCACTTTCTAGCCTTTTGAATTCTAGTGAAACTATGCTCATGGTTCTACTTAGTGTAATATGTACCACTAGAAAGTAAGTCAGGCATTGCCCTGGAAGATTCCACAGCCTGTTTCCAGCTGTAATTCCGAAAGTATTCTAGAATAAATTCAC
>NC_056728.1:1933042491-1933092491 GCF_019279795.1 Protopterus annectens | reverse complement strand
TAGGTTGATCCACCACCTTTCTCATCCTAAAGGTGCATCTGTTAATGACTTCACTGACAAAATTCATTCTACAGTGCATTACTCTTCCTTAGATAAAATTTGCAAGGCTGTCCTTCGATATTCAGATCCATGGCTTTGTAAGCTGGATATACTGCCCACTTTTCACTTAATCCCAACCATTCAGGAGGACTGCCTTCTGTTAGGATTTCAACTAAATGAACATTTTATTTAGACAAAGCCATGCCCATGGGATGCTCGGTAGTTTCTGCAACCTTTGGAACCTTCAGCAAAGCTGTACAGTGGTATTGGCAACTGGCCCCTATTAGAAGAATGAAAGTCCAAAATATTGAATGCTGTAAATAGCAAAAATGCTGGACATTGATATGTTTTTTATGAAATCGCGGTACAGTGAAGATTGGGAAATTTGGCCTTTCCTCACTGTAGTGTGATCTCGGAGTTGGTATATATAATTAGCAGAAGGTGTGGGGGGGGCACAGCACCCCACAATAAAAGGTTTGTTGTCTGGCATTTCCGCTGTTTGCAGAGTTCGATTATAAGAACTTCCATTCATATAATATAGACCCTCGGCAGCAATGGGCTCCTCGGCAATCAGAAATTCATTACTTCAATGATGTCCTGATAACTGGAGATGGCAAGGATGGGGCTGACATTTTTCAAGGACATCAGTGATAATTTAGGTGTTCCCTTAGTATAGGACAAGTCAGAAGGGCCTACTCAGGAGATAATATTTTTGGGCTTATTGGTGAATGCTACTTCAAGATTTTTCAAACTTCCAGGAGCTTAACTTGGCTGTTTAAAAGGCACAATTATGCAGTTTCTTGGAACCACAAAAGCTTCCGTAGGGCAGTTAATGCAGTTACATGAGCTGTTGAACTGTGCTTGCAGGACCATTGCCCCAGCATAACCTTTCTGATAGCATTTTACATTTTGTTAAAAGGTAGTAAACCCAAGCATTACATGGTGAGGATGACACACAGATTCAAGGATGACCCTCATCTGTGGTACACTTTTGTAGCTCAGTACAAGGGGCATTTATCATTGAAACTGCAGCTACTAGTAAGTGGGGGTTATTTTCATGGCTATTGGTTTGCCACCAAATGGTCCAAGTTAAGGTCATGGAGAGAGAAGGAAGGACATACCTTCTTGGAAATTTTCCCAGTATGGATGGCTACTCTGTTGTGGAAGGAACAGTTGCAGAATTGGAAGGTATGTTTTTGTTCAGACAATATGGTAGTAGTTCATACCCTTAACAAGCATACATCAAAGTCAAAATGGGTACATTCAGCAGTTAAATTGTTGGTGTTGCTGAGTTTGCAAATCAGCTTAACTTTTTCCGGCACATATGTTCCATGGAGTAAGAATGATATTGCTGACAGGATGTCACACTTTCATTCTGGCTGGTTTTGCAAGTTGACCCCAGATGCACAGCTGCATGGTGTGTAGATTGAAGTATGGCTGATTGGAGAAGCATAGTTGGATAGCTAGTATCTAATTCCTGGACAAAAATACAAAAAAAAGGGAAACTCATCATCAGTTCAAGCTTTTAAACATTTTATATTGCATTACCAATAAGTTTGTGTTCATGTAATTCCTGGTTCAAAAGCATTGCAAGGGTGCCTCACCCAGTATGATTAGTATACACTTGGCAGCGTTAGGATGGTTATCATGCTTGCTGTGGTGTCAGGGCCTATCAGGGCACTGGGTGCTGTCCAGGATGCTAAGAGGTTGGGAAAACTTCAAATGGCCATCCATGGTTGCTAGAAATCTGATTGGGTCCTAACTCCTGGTCATCACTATTAAAGGATTATTTATCACAGCCATCAATTTTCATTAATTTGTCATGCAGGCAACATTGTTCACTTGTGTACATGAGGAAGCCTTTCATGTTAGTGAAATGTTGAATTCACTCCTATGAGAAGATGTAGTGTTTCACGATGACTTCATTTTGATTTGGCTGGTAAAGTCAAAGCTGATCAGGTGGGGAAGGGACATCACGTCAGATTAGATAGTAAGAGGATCTTGGACATCTGCCCAGTGAATTGGCTTAATCTAGTGACAAAGTCTAATTCAGTTGTAGCTAAATCTCTCATTTGTCAGGATATATCCTCTAAGGGGTACTATTTGCATTCCTTTCGGATAGGGCAGACCTCCAATTTAATGATGCAAGGGCACTCCAATGAGGTTTTGAAAAGGATGGGGAGGTGGTATTCTGAGGCTGTTTTGTCAAACATTAGACACTAACATCTTCAATTTACCTTGCAGGGCATGGGGTTGTATGGACTGCTGGACACTCAATTGTCAGTGGAACTGTTGCCCAATCCTTGTCCCGGCCTTCAGGTCATCATGGGTCACTACAGCATAATAATAGGTTTGTCCAGTATTTTATTTTTCAGGGTTTTCATGGTTTCATTTTTGGGCATTTGGTGTCAGTACACAGCTAGCAGAAACTTACCCAGAGTTCTGATTATTCATCTAGGGGGAAATTATTTAGTAATGGCTTTCAAAAGGATCTTGCTAGCCAGAATTTTGTCTGATTTACAATGTCTGCTTCTTATACCCACAAATGGTGCTGTTTTCATCTTTGATTGTTCCAAACATTTACTTATTTGGAGCTAGGAAAGAGGTGGTAATAGAAAACTCCAGAAGTTTTATAAATTTTAGGGTGGCACATGCAGCCATGCAAGTTGAAATCCAAGTGATTGAACACGTGGACTTCATAAAGCCAGCTGAAGACTTTTATGACCAGAATGGAGTTCATTTAAGCAGCCTAGGTTTTTTTCTTTTTAATATGTCTATATCAGTTGAAAAATATTTCAATAATATATCTTACTACAGTTGGTATGTTATGTGCGTTACTCATGGGCCTCTGCAGGGGAACAAAATGATAATGCCATCTGGCAGCTGCCTTATGGCACCCCCCCCCCCCTTTTCTTCCCAGCATCCTGGTTGCTGCTCAGCGGCCTCTATGCCTGAGTGGTGTGTGTTCAGATTTAAGCACTGACCAAGGCAAGTGGTGTTTCACCTAACAGTTAACCTCCCCCAAAGTTACTGAAATCAGGTCTAAGGCAGCTTTGGTTACGTACCCGGATCCATATCTGCTGGTGCCAGAAAGGGCTTGGTTATGTAAACAGGTTTAAGAGGGAGGTTACAAATGTGTTTACTTGGTGGTTGCAAATTGAACAGTAATGTGTTATCAGTTATGTTGATTATTGTAAATACATGGTCCCAATGGCAACATGGGTGTAGTTATTGTCTCAGCTTTGAGGACAAGATATCTTATTTTTTATAGCAGTGAATATACTAAAGTACAAGCATTCTATCAATACTCACTGACTAATTCACTGAAAAATAACTGCCATTAACACCTAATTTATATGCTTTGATATTGAACCTTTCTTTCTTGGTCCCATTATCTGTACATTTGTAGTCTGTTAAAATTTAGTGCACTTGGCTAGGATAAAGTATTCTTTCATAAATGAGTTAATGCACACATCCTCTTTTTCCTTGTAGTTTCTATTGATAGTCTTTAAATATGTCCTTTAAATTCAGAGAAAAAAAAAATATTTTTTCAAGTATTATTCTGACACTCCGAATCTTCAAAATGCTAATCATCCCTTGTTCTGTTCTTTTCTATAATTTACCTAAAGAAGATTCTTACTTTTAGCCAAGTGGAATCTTTATTAATTGTTTAAAGACCTAACCTGTTGGCTAAGTTTCATACCACACTTGTATTAATATATATATATATATATATATATATATATATATATATATATATATATATATATATACACACACACACACACACACACACACACACACACACACACACACACACACACACACATATTCTATCTTATGTTCCTTTTTCATAAATTCCCTTCATCTTCTGTAAAATATACATATTTGTACATTTCACAGCAACAATTCTGAAACAGGAAAACAAGCCATAACAACAATTTAGCATCGAAAGAACAGCAGGATAAAGATGGTAAGACAAAGCCATTGTCATAGTGGTTGACGAGCCAGACTGAGGCTAGATGTCTTTTGTGGTTGTGCAATGGCAGGAGGTCATTATGTTTTGAACTTTGGCTTTGAGATCTACCAGCCAAGATGTGGCCACTCCATACACTAACAAAAGATGACTGCATGACAGGTTGTGATAAATTTAGCACAAGATACACCTTATGGCAGAAACCACAGACTATGTATTATGCTAAACTGATGGTGATTTCTAAGGTATCTGGATGCAGTAATACAGAACTTCAACATCCGATGGAAGTACAGGACAGTTACTCACATATGTTAGGATACTGCGCAGCACCAACAGGTAAGATGTCTTTATGGAAATGTACTTTTGCACAGAGCATGAATAATGTTGGTACAGCATATGGCTTGAGACCTATTCAATGATTTCTGGAAATATAGGCATATACTACAGCAAGAAAGATGCTGCCCCCCTTCCCCAAACATTTCAGCTATTGTGACCCTGAGGTGATTTCCATTATGTGAAACTTCCATAAGTCTGGGATGTGCATTTCTCATCTTTTTTCTGATTTTATAGATGTGCTTGTGCTGCATATGGCATACTTATTTACCCCATGGCATACCTCATTTAATTGTATTCTTATACCAGATGGATGTCGGTGTGCTGCAGGGTACACATAATGTGGCAACTCACCTGATTACTTCTCTGTCCATGGGTAACATAATGGGTAGTTGTAGTAACTTTACTTGCCTTATTTCCATGGTTGTTTTTTGTTTGTTTTATAATCCTCCCACAGAACCCTCAAGGCGATCACATTCTGTCCTTTCTGTAGTAGCATAGCTTTGACAGTGCAGAACTCTGATTCTGTGATGTTATAATGTGTGAGTAACTACTCAATGGCATCTCAGGCTTTAACAATTCTGCCCGATTGCTTGTTGCTATAAATCCTGTCCATCACCTCATGAAAAACAAATTACAAAAGGCTTTCAGTCCTTAAACCTTAAGAATCCAGTATGCAGAGATTAAAAAAAAAATAATAATGTTAAAGCTTTTTTGCCTCATCTTCCACTGGAAATATGTGTTTAGCTCATTCAGACTATACTGTCTTAAAATGAAAATAAATGAATAAGCAAACTAATAAACAGATGTATACATAATTAAATAAATAATATAAATGATTGTTGAAAGTTAAAATATGTACTGCTTACTTCAATTTTGATTGCCAGGTTCCTTTTCCTGGGAACCACTGTACTGATCTATGTGAGTTATCTCCACATGGAATTGTGATGTTATCATCATGAAGGGTTTTCCGTGATGTAAAAATTGTTATTCAGAGCTGTGCTTCTGATGTGGACACTACTAGAAAGGTTTTCCAACAAAATAGTACCAGTAAAATAGCAATGTGAAATAGTTCATCTCTTTTGAAGTGACCTATTTCTTTTTAACTCACCATAGACTCCCTTCTGCTCATACCTCATTCTTCCACTGACAGCAATAAGGCCTCCTCCCCTACTGAGTGGAAATATACCCCTTATATATCTTTTAGAAATGTTATTTCTCATAAGTCAGTCATTTCCATTCATCTTCCATAGTCATGTACCCAACTATGCACATCCCTCCTAGCCTCTCCCCTCCCCTATATACCTTTCATTACATGTCACACCCAATCTCACTTACTTATACTACTAGCACATTCCTTACAAGACACTCTCTTAAAATAATCAGATTCCACTATAAGTTCACCTCTGTGACACTTCTTTTGCTCCCATGCAAGAACATTGAAACTAACCTAGCCCAGCTCTTTCATCTTGTGTCTTAATTACATACATAGTTTCAAGAACAAAATGGACCTGATAGACAGCGTTTTTACCATTTACCACCCTGACCTCAGAGCTCTAACAGAATATTGGTACAGACCCACTGATCCTTCCATCCACCACTTACTCCCTGAGTACAACTATTATCTTGCTGGGAGACCTGTTTTTAACCTGACAGTGGAACACTACTGCTCTTTAAATCTAATTTAAATGTCCATCTCTTAGCTCAAAACAACTTTACCTGAGTTTATCTTCCTAATTGGTTACTTCTCCATGTCCCCTCTCCTAACAACTTTCCTGTTCATCTTGCTGTTGCTCACCCACCCCCACCTCCTTACCCAAACTGAAATCCCTTCTGCTTGAAATTACCTCTTCAATAAAAAAATCTGAAAAACTTCATCTTACAAGGTGACTTCAGTCTCACCCTTTTTGGCCCTAATCAGAACAATACCTTGGAAATCCTTAACTTCAAACTCACACAACTGGTCACTTAACCAGGTTTACATTAGAACACTGAGCACACTAAACATCGAACGGCCTAAAGGCAGAAAATGTCGGCTCTCGAAGTCGCATTTGTGGCATCCCCCCCCCGCTAATTATATATACCAACTCCAAGATCGCAATATAGTGAGGAAAGGGCAAATATTCTGATCATCACTGTACTGTGATCTCACAAAAAGCACATTGTTGAATGGTATTTCTGACGATAAGGCTGTTCGATGTTTAGACTCTTCGGTTTGGTAATAGGAACCCACTTAACCCATCAGATCAAACCTTAACTCTTCTCATCACTCACTTCTTGATACTATTATTACTAATAATCCTAATTTTATCTCTCAATTCTCATTCGCCCCTTCAGTCAGTGACCTATATCCAATCAGTTTCAATATCTCTCATCACCTGAGAAAATCTCTTCCTCCCTCATATCCTTCTGGAACAAGTACCGATCCAACACTTTTAAACTAAAGACAATTCTAGCTTTGTTGGACTGGTCTCCGATTCTTCTTCCAATGACTCTAAACACTGCAGCATTCTCCTCACACAAATTATCACTTACCTCCAGAACTCATTCTTCCCTAAAATCTCATGGCTCTATAAAACCCCAAAAACAACTGCCTGCCACATAAACTCAAGTGCCTCCTTACTCTGGGGACAATGTTTGGCATGTCTGAAAAAGTAACTCATCCTCAAACTCCAGGCAGTGATACAGTAAGCTAAGAAATCTAGTTAGACAATCAGATAACATAAAAGTTACATTCTGAAAAAAGCATTAGTCATCCCTTCTCAACTAACCTACAAAATTCCAAGCAGAAGTCAACCACCTGACAGGCCATACCAATGCAGCTAACACCCATTCCTCCTCATTTCACAGCACAGCTGCTGATTTCTGCCTCCACTTCAGTACACTTCACATTCCTGATGCCATTTTAATCTTTATTCTCTACCCTATATTCACACTTTCCATTTCAAAGGAATCAAAGTCAAACACATAGAAACACTACCCTAACTATTAAAAAATGACTCACCTGCTGGTCCTAACAATTTTCTCCCATTGTTCTTATTCCTGTGTAAGGACCTCATAGTACCCCCCCATACACCCCCCCCACACACACACAGACACACACACACACACACACACACACACACACACCCACACACACACACTTTACAATAACATTGCAAACTATAGTGTAGCACTGCTACACCAGTTAGCTAGGTAAGTGAAATAACCCACCTTCTTTAGTCTTGGTTATGCTGCTAGTGTAAATAAGTTCTTTGGAGTGGAGAAAGACATAACAGCAACCTGTGCAAGATGCTCAGATAAGACATAAAAGAGGAAATACGTTTACATATTCAAAGTGGTGGGTAATAGTATAGCTATTGTGCCAGAATAACCACGGATAGCCTAAATCCTGAAAATGGAACAGATGAGGGAGTGAGAGGAAGGTGCAGTATTGCTAACACTATATTAATATTAATGTCTAAAGTTATTCTGTACCTTAAAAATACAAACAATATCAGCTCCCCGCATTTCTTGTTCTCTCATAAAATGTACATTTCAGGAAAACATATTTTTACTTAGCGGTGGATTTTGAATAAAATATGTCAAATAATGTTTCATGTGTTTAACAGAATTAAAAAATGTATTAGCCAAACAGGCAACAAAAAAAGGTTTGAAGTAGTAAAGATATCAGTGAAGTACTTAACAGTGGTATCTTTCTGCATTCATTCTGTGGTAAATAAGAAAAACACAGAATAGCCTGCAAGGCTTTTATATGAAAGAAAATAAAAAATCTACAAGACTGGTTCATTGTTTGTGCTGATATCTTATGAAATCTCAATCTTGGTGACATATTTTGAAAGTGTAAATGACAGAGGCATAACTTGTAATAAAACCTTTTATTCAAAAAATATTTTTATGACTGTAATAATTCACAATTTTGCCTCTGATGAGAAAGCTATGCTAATAATGTACCTATAAAAGTTATAAAGCATAACTACCTTTCAATGGCTGTACTGAAAAAAAATGAAACCAAAAATAATGTATAACAAACTTTCTCCCATTTAATGCATGTATTCTAAAATACACAACACCATCATGAAATGGTATCAACGGCTTAGTATTGAGAAGTATAAAAGTTCCTTTATTGCAGATACACTGCTTTAAATTCTTCAGTGTTTTTTTCGAAACTCACAAAATCTATTTTCTATTTCTTATTTTGCTTTCTTTGCATAATCTGTAATTGGTATTTTCTAATTCACCCTAAAATAAATGAATCTATTTTGTAATACTTACGGGCCATTAAACAGTAGATCCAACATTTTTCTAGTTATTTTTGACAAAATACTGATGGAAACCAGTGTAATATGAGCTGGTCTTGCTGTTTTATTTGCTGATTCTAAGAAAATGCATAATTTAGAAGCAGCTAAACAAAGTTTCTTACATATATCGTCTCAGTCTAATGCATGTGAATGTAATGCAATGATCTCAGCTATTAGTTTATCAGTACTAAGGGAATTATGCTCAAATGCGCTTGTTTGATTTGCCTCATGTTTCTTTATGCATTTGCTGCTTTGGAATTTTTTTCCCTAGCTACCCATTGGACCTGACTCTGCCATTAAATAAATAGTTTCTTTCCTGCACACCTGTAAAATCTTACTGTATGAATGATGTATATTCTGTTATGATTTACTCAGTTAAATTTACTGAAAAATATTTCATTTGATCACCGGCCTTACTTATTTACAACACTGAAACTGTGTCATGTGATTTATGCAACATGGCAACTGTCAATTTAGTTTTAAACACCAGCATGGCAATTACGGATTTAGTTTTAAGACTTCATTTTGTCAACACGTTTTGACCATTTTTTTTCTCTTCCATATTTATTTGGTCAGTCTCCTTTTTTGTTCCTGTCAACTGCTTCTGCAGTTTATCTGGACAGTATCAATCAGAAACACTTGGTTCCTCTTTTTTTTTTTTTAGGCAGTCCATATCTTACACACACTTCGTTTATCCACTCTCTGAAAAGTTCTTCAATGATAACTTCTTCGGTCTGTCATATGCAATAAAAATTTCATTGCTTTATAACCATTTCACTGTGCTTTTTACTTTTCATCAACTTCACAATTAATTTATTTGATTCCTTTCTACTTATTACCCTGTAGTCTACATTTAACTATGTTATTCATTTTTTTTCTTCTCATTTCTTTGGGCCTCATGGATCAGCTGATTTGCTAACAATTGTTTTAACTCTGGTCATTCCATCAGGAACCAGGAAAGAGTTAGTAAAAAGGTTGGCCATTATCTAAGAAGCATGAGGAGATAATGGTTATGGTTACCATTCGTCTACCTGTAGGACATTAGGGGTGGGAATGCAAGTAGACAGCCCAAAGATTTCTCAAACATTTCTGTGAGGTGCACAACACCTATACACCTAATGCCAGTGAAGGCAGATGCCTTTGTTCATCTTTGTTTTTCACTGAGAACTTTAGAAGGAATGCACCCAGGAAACACAATCCAGCCATCCCATCGAGGAGCAGTGAGCAAGTTGTGCTTCATTATCCCTTCCCTCTGAAGCCAGCTCCACCAATTAAATCCAGGTTTGTCTTAGTCAAAGTCTAAGCATCTTCCCTTGGTGCCATGTAGGCAACACCCATGAGGTAAGAATTTTCACAACAAACAGTTACGTATTGAATTTTAAAACCCCTTTGGTGAATATTTTAAATGACTGCTTTCTATCAAACATATAACTTGAAAATGTTAAAGTTTCTAGTATCTTCCAGTAAAGTTCTTCACTGATTAAATACTAAAAACCACTCAAAAATCATAATTTTGGTAATTATAAAATTTGTTTTCTGCATTCATAACTCTAAGTTAACTGTCTGAAAACTGTAGCATCCAGTGCTGGATTCAAACCATATTACGTTATCTAGATTGCCCTACTCCCGGTATGCATACTTTTGGCATGTTGGAGTTTCTGCAGGCCTGCTGCTCCCATATAGATTATAATGAGTATCGCATACTAATGAAGGGCAGTTGCAAAGTATTCCATTTTCAATCACCAGAAAAATTAGTATGAGTGAGAGAAAGCATCTGTGTCAGTCAAATCCCCCTGTACCTAAAGTGAGTACATAGCACATATAGAGTCACTTGAATAAGAGAAATCCTATAGGCATATTTTTTGTGTGTGCGTGTGCATATTTGTGTGTGTGTGTGAGTGCGTATGTGCGTGTGTATGCACACAAGTATGTGGTATGTCCGTGTGTGTTCTCATTCATGTGTCTGTACGTATGCATTCGTGTGTGTGTGTGTCTGTGTGTGTGTATGCACACAAGTATGGGTGCGTCTGGGTGTTTGTGTATTCACATGTGTCTGTACGTATGCATATGTGGTGTGTGTGTGCTTGTGTGTTTGCGTGTGTGTGTGTGCATGTGTATGCGTGGACATGCCATGCCTGTTAATCTGTGTCTGTGTTTGTGATATGGTTTGGCCTTAATAGGTATGCCAAAAAAAGGCAAGCTAATGGTTAAATTGCAGATGGGAAACTCCCAAGGCAATGTTTAGGCTGAAGCTGCCTGTTGGATCTTGTCATAGTGGAGACTTTTTAGTATCTGTGAAAAGCCTACAGTTAAATGCCCTCAGTGTCTCAAAAAATGGACAAAGTTACTATTCTGCAGTGCAAGTATTGCCACTCATACTCTGAATGGATGTTAACACTAATCAAAGTGTAAGGAAAGTTCCTCATGGTATGTCTGAAGCAGTCTGACTGTACAGTTTAGAGGAGGACCACACTGGAAGGAAAGTCTACTGTTAAATGAGGTTTGGAATAGACCCCTTTGCCTTGGGACATCTTCAGTGTGATGCTAGATACATAGGTTAGGAGGGATTAAAAGAATAAGGGTAGGATAGCGTTAAATATGAGAGAGGGATGTTAGGAGGAAATGAGGTAAGAATAGGGGGATTAGAGGGTTTTGTCAAGTGTAACAAAAATAGGAGTCACATTTTGGCATGAACTTGCTGGATGGCAGGTTTATGTCCGAGACAACCTAGGTATACTGGTATAATGTAGGCCTTGATTGTGGGCTGGTAGGGGAGGTGAGTTTGCTACATATATATATATATATATATATATATATATATATATATATATATGAAACATTTTTTTTCTCTTCCCCTTTTCTTTCAATTGAGTTGGGGGGACGTCTTGGGAAAGGATTCTGTGTCGCATGCTGAAAGGGTGAGGGTTTGATTTACATCTTGAGAAAGAAATATGTTAACTCATACTTAAAGTAGTGCAGGTATGACTTGTGGAGGGGCTTGCAATGCTGCAGCTTGCTGTTGAGGGCATGTTTCATTTCATGGTTTTGCACCATTTTTTTTTTTTTTTTACAACATGGTGCTTGGGTGGGGGCCAGCAACTGCTGGAGTGCACAAGATTACCCTTCATCATATGGGTGGTGCATGCCTTTCAATTGTACAGATTTTGGCAGAGTGTCCAGGTTTTACCTTGTGGTTTGATTGTGTTTTTTTTCCTCCCACAACTTAAGGGCTGGGGTCAGGAGGTGACAGAGGACTGGGTTTTGGACTTCATCCCCTTCAGAAAATCCATGCCAATGTGGTCAGGCTTGCTAAATGGTTAGTCCGAAAATTATGACAGAGAATTGAGTTTCAGACTTGCCAATGCTAAACGGTTAGTCCAAAAATTATGGCAGAGAATTGAGTTTCAGACTTCATCCCCATAAGACAATAC
Source organism: Protopterus annectens (assembly GCF_019279795.1). Lineage (NCBI taxonomy): Eukaryota > Metazoa > Chordata > Ceratodontiformes > Protopteridae > Protopterus > Protopterus annectens. Next base: position 1,933,080,411 of record NC_056728.1, on the reverse strand, counting down.
TGCTTTGCAAAGCCTGTTATTCTGTCAGTCTTCTAGCTTGGTGGGAGTAGTGATTAAAAAAGGCCCCCCTTTTGTTGCCATTGTCCTCCTCTGTTTATCCGAACATTGGATTTTGGCTTGGTCCACATTCTTGTTCTAGGAGGTTGAGGGGGTGTGGGGGTGTGAGTGTGTCGAGTCATGCCTTGCTGCTCTCTTGAGGTGGGCTGAGCATTCAAGTTCTGTCGCTGTAGTTTGGTTGTCATGAGACCTACTTTGTGGGCTTTTGATCACAGGTACACAAAACATATATGATTCTATTGGGATGGTTTGTTCATCACAGGGCATGTGGTGAGTGCTGCCCTCTAATTTGTGGGCTCTGGTCATGTGTTGACATGGTGCTAGGGTCCATTCCCTGTACAGCATTGGAGAACTTGTATATTTATATTAAAAAAAAAAAAAAGTGTATGTGTGATGATGTTTAGGTTTTGGTCATGTTTGCTTGTTGTTTCGGTGTTACAGGATGCAGGAGCAGCTGTTGGGTACTGATGCATTGCTGGTAGTTTGGACATTTTGTGAGGTGCCTGGTGTGGTTTCCGGATGGCGGGGTGGAGTGATGCAGGGAGTCTGTGAGTTGGGAGTAATTTTGGTAACACTCTCCTGACATGCTTTTTAAGGCTTTCATTGGCGGTTCGTTTCTGAGGTTGAGGGCATAACATTGCTGTTTGTTGTGTGTTTGTGGGTTTCCAGTCAGGGACAGGAGGTGAGCTAACAGAGGAGCATGCAATGTTGGCTGTTCATGGGCTAATGAAGTACCCGCGAATAGTGGTCAGGTTTGGCACAGGTTCTGTTCTGGCTTTAATGATTCTGGGATGGTTTCAGACAGTGGAGTTTCCGTTGATGCTGCTCAGAAGGCCATGTGGTGGAACCTGCTATTCTGTTAGCTTGCTAAGCTGTTAGGGGTAATATTAGATGGTCCTTTGTTCCCCCATAGGGCTGGCTTGCCTAGTGTTGCTTATGCTCCTTATATCAGGCTTGTGCTGTTTAGTGTTCGTTGTGCAAAGGACAGAACTTCACTTTTTGCCAAAATAAAAGCTTAATTTTGTAGAATTTGAGCTGCTTATGTTATTTTGTATAATGTTTGTGTTTCAGGTACAACAAAACCACAGCTTTATGCAACTATTTAAGAAATTTAGAAATATATTTTGTCTTAAAATCTCAGGACATTTTTTTTCAGGCATACTTCTGCAGACTTCCAGGCCTGTTGCTCCTAAAGATGGGCAGTGGTGATAGCGGTATCATGCATCTCATCTTCTGCCATTTGTTATTGGGGGTTGGTTGTGGTTTGCCTGGCTGCAATCTTCAAGTAATCAAGTGCTGTAGACAGATGGAAACACTTTTCAGTGCAGCACACCCTGCTAAGAGGTTCGATCTCATGGTGTCGGCAATGGGGGCAGATTCAGATGTGGCAGAGTACTTTGGTTATAAGGCTAGCCCACCTTTCAGAATGGTGGTTTTCTGGCTCACTGCACCTTATTGATGTGAGACATGACTGTCATTTGTTTTGGGCATCATACACCTGCAGATAATTCAGCTATGTATGCAGAAATGACTGCGCTATCTTAATAAGGGAGGTAAATAGGTGCATCTTTGAGTCGCATTCCAATGAGGTTCCAGGTCTTACACTGAATGTCATAGGTCACAATAAACACAATAACATATGTTTGTAATATTTGTTAACAGCTGGTAATATCTCAGCGACCACTCGGGTTGCATGCATACTGTCAGCGGTATTTTCTTTATCTAGTTGGGACCTTTCTTGTGAGATGAAGGAGTTTTGTTAGCGTTACTTGGTCGTGGAGAGATTAAGGAAAATGTGGAAATTGTGGTTATGAGTTAGCATCATTAAAACAATAGTTAATATCTCTTTACCTGCATTAGACAAAGTTAAGCTAAAATCTTTTAATCCTGGTACATAGCATAGTTTGGTATTACTGATGCAGATAGGAGCAGGTGATGCTCAACGCTTAGGGGCATCAGTGGGAGTTGACTGCAGCTTCATCTGGAGAGGGGGTGGTTTTTCACAGGATATGAGGCCCTCATGAAGGGTCTGTATCAGATCATTGAAATGGCTCATTGTCGGATGCCGTAACATCGAACTGCACAACCTGAACCCTAACAATATCAAAACCTCAAAACAGTGAATTTTTTCCCAGGGAAAAAAATAGCTGTTCCAAGAAACGCACACACACCACAAGCATACTAAAAAGCAGCAATACACACACATACATTTAGAAGTTACATCTAACCCTACACTACACTGCACATACACTACTATCTATCCACTTACCTTAACCCAGACCCTAACCCTAAGGTCCGTCACTATCGCACTCTCAACTCACCCGTGCCCTAACTCTAACTCACTTAACCCGCCCCTAACCCCAAATTCTCACTATCACACACTCACCTCACCCACGCCCTAACCCTAACTCACTTAACCTGCCCCTAACCCCAAATTCTCACTATCTCACACTCACCTCACCCGCTCCCTAACACTAACTCACTTAACCCATCCCTAACCCCAAATTCTGTCACAATCGCACACTTACCTGACCCACGCCCTAACCCTAGATCACCCAACCCGTGCCCTAACCCAAACATTCGCACAATCCCACACTTACCTTACCTCAACCCATAACTTTCCATCGCATCGCTGAAAACACAACGGCCAACTGAAATCTTTCCCTAGGAAAGAATTTGGTTTTGTGCAGCTTCACTGTTTTCAGCATTCACGATATTGGGTTCGATATTAGATCATTCGAAATTCTGCCATTTCTATGATCTAATATAGACCACCTCATGCAGACTGCCAGTTAAGTGCACATGCTTTGTGCATTTTCTTAGATATAAATGAGGGTTTGGCAGGCTTAGCTCTTTGTTGGAGCCTTGCAGGTGCCACTGGATGGTGGATTCATTCAGGACATTCAGAGGGTGGGTAGGTTATTAAATGTTTAGGTATCTCGGATGATTACCTCCTGTTTTTCTTTGGGGATGATGGTGCTTCCAGAGGGATTATGGCTGTTGTCGTGCGATGTAATGATGGCTTATGGTGTCAGTGCATATGCTGTAGCAGTTGGTAGTCTAAAGGAGGTGGTATCATCATGTGATGGATGTTGCTGCAAAGGGTTTGTGGCAGATGGAGCTTCACGGAGTGAGGTTACAGGTAGTGATATATCTTATCTCCTTAGTCAGTGCATGATGGTTGGTGTGGTATGAGAGTGCTGTGGGGACTATTAAGGATGGGATATGGTATGGGTTTGGTGTAGCTGGTGTTAGGTTTAATTGTGGGGATTTGGGGGTCATCAGCAGATGGGGTACAGTCATAACTGGGGTTGAGTTGGATTTGGGAGCTCAATGACTGATTAGTTAGACAAGTCTGAGGGCAGAAGGGGGGTCTTTTCATTTGATTTGCTGGGTTAAAGGGTGGGCAGGGGGGTCCTAAGATTTTTGTGGAGTTATGGGGTTGAATTCCGGTAAGTTGAGATCCATGAAGTGTAGGGCTGGTTGGCATTGACAGAGCAGTTAGATTTGGGATGCAGGGCTTTGGGGCACTTGTTGTAATGAAGGCATATGGTATTGCTTTGCCATAGAGATGCAGAGGTAACACAAGGAAAAGAAAGTTTTGGGGGGAAGTCAAGACAGAAGTTGTAGGTTGGCCAGTTTTCTTGGATCTTTTGTGCAAGGAGTCAAAAGCTGGTACATTGTTTACCATTGTGGTGCCTTGGGATGGGTTTTAGATTTGTTCATTTGAATTAGCATGTGGGTATAAATGTGGTAGGAGGTGTTGGTTTAGGGAGCATGTTTGGGGTGGGAGGTGTGGTTTCTGCACCTGCATTTTATATTGGCAGTGTTGACACTCCCAAGTGGAATTCCAGACCTACCTCAGGACACATTCATCAACTTCCCAGGTGGAACAGGATGGGAAGCGAAGAGGATAATCAGTTGGTGGATTGCATATGCATTCTTGAGAGGTGATCGTCGCTAAGCCTAGTTCGGTAAGTACTTAACTTGACATATTTATGGCAATGTGCTGAAAGGGGACTCCAGTTAACTTAGAGGCAGGGTGAAGTAGGACTGGCGGTGTTCAAGGGGAGTTGGGGTGGCTGTAAAGGACAGAATTATTGCAATATGAATTTGGGGCATCTTTTGGGGGCATGGAATTGGGGTTTTATGTTTTTTGGTTATAGGATTGGACGATGGGTTAAGCGGAGGATTTTGATGCTTTGTGGGGAGTTTTTTTTCTTTTGGATTGCAGGCTGGCAGGAAGGGAATTCGAGGGAGGGATCTTAATTGTTTAGTTTATGCTGGTTGCCTCTGTTGGCAAGCAGACATTTATAGGAAAAGTTTAGCTGTTAAGGAAGTGGTCCTTGGTGGTGGTCTGCTGTGTGATTTAATTACTGTTAACCACTATTTTGGACCACTGGAGTGGGGTAGTAGGAACAGAGGCAGTGGAAATGGGAGGACAGGCAGATTTGGGGGTAGTAGTGAGTTATTTAGGGTTATATGTATTCTGCTTATGGATGATGGTGGTTCTTCATGGTTAGGGGTCTGCTGCTAAGCAGATGTTTTGCATGTTTCAGTTTAGTTGGGGGAACTGGGGTTATTACTGTTACAAATAGACTGCATTGGTAGATTAAATTGCAAGAGAGTATGAAAAATTTGTTTTCTTCTACTACATATGCAACTGGAAGCTAAACAGCCCTTACCACATTTTGCGGGGATCTTGGGGGATATTTTTTGCAGTGTTGGTCACATACATGTTCAGCAGACTATTAGTTTCATATGGAAATAAGTAGGGGACGCAGATAAGGTATATTTATATTTATTTTATCTTTCTACAGTGATTACTTGCAACATTTTCAGTGGGTATCATTTTACTTTCGGTGCTTATTATGGGACTGATTTTGTTGTATGTTTTTGTTTTGGCTGTGAAAGGATTTTATGCATTATATATATGTTTTATTTATATGCATATATTATATGTGCAGGTAAAGGAGATAGGTCAGTGTAATGGGGGACAGTTTGAGGAAAAGGGTACTTTTTAACATGGGTTAATGTCTTTAAGAAAGTTTGTTGGGTGAGTGTCATGAATTTACAGTGTTCTTTCTTTTACAGATGTAAGCAGTCAGGGCTGGTAGGAAGTGGAGTTGGAAGGGGATGCATTTGTTGGAGTGGCTGTTCCTGCTGTTCTGAATACATCGGCCAAAGGAGATGTTTTGGTCATCAGAGTGGTGTGTAATGTGGTTGTAGAGGGCAGTTGGAGAAAACCTTGAAGGAAACTGAGGTGAAAGGTAATGAATTTTGCCGCAGTGGTTGTTCTGGTGTGGTACATATTATTTTATTTGGGTTCATTGAGGCACAGTTGAATTTACACTGGTTTGGGATAGTGGGTTTTGGGCATTGCAGGTATGCGGGTGTTTTAGGGGATAGTTCAGGATTTAGGTACCGTGTCTACAAAGAAGGATTAAGAAAAGCATGGTTTGTTGTGTTTCTTTGCAGATGGGGACTGGTCTTAATGATCTAGCTGGACTTTAGAAAACGTGTACACCAAATTATGTTTGGCCTTAGGATGGAAGCTTTGGTGAAGAGGGGGAACAGCCTGGTCAGGCTGATGGGCAGAGAAGAGGGGCAGGCATGCCCTCTTCTGTTCCCCCTCCCATGATGGATGTGCAATTCAATAAGTTTTGAAGGAAAGTGAGCAGTTGCTCTGGTGGACAAGTTAATAAGCAAGATGAGCTGCTTATATGGATGGTGGTGAAATTCAATAAACTGAAGGTGAGCGGGAACACTGCCTTGTTAGTGCAAGGATAAGTGAGCAAGTGGGGAATGCTGCTTTTTCAAGGGTGAGCAGTACTCGGCCCTTATGGTTATTTAATGTTTTTCATGGATGTTATTATCACCTGTGTCATGTTTTGGTTGAAATTTATAACTACTGGTTAACAATCATGCTTATGGAAGTTTAATAAAGGTCATCAAACGTCATTCGGTGTTGAGTGTTTTTTGAAGTGGAACAGAACAATGAAGGTTATGATGGAAGCACATCTTTAAAAAGAATAATCTGGATTGAGCATAGAAAGAGTACAAGAAGAAGTCAGTTAGGAGAAGTCATTTACTTTCAGTTGTGTCTCAAGCCACGGAATCTTCAGACTACAACAGATAATACAACAATGTGATACATTAACAAACAGGGAGGAACATACTCTTACCCCATATTCATACTTGATACGATTATCCAGTAACTAGTAGTTTAAAGGGATTTTACCATCTAGGTGTTTTTAATTTTATACTAACTGTGTTAATACACTAGTTTCAGTATCATATGAATGGCTAATGGCAGAATCACAAATACGTAGGGTCTGCTTTGTTGGTAACACACATTGTCATTATAGAGTGTGAAGGATAACCTACGAAAGAGGTGTCCAGTCAGAGATGTGCACACAATCAAAACTTTAAATAATAGTCTTACATGGCACTAGCCTCCCATTATGCTTAGCTGCCTTACAAAGAAATGTTGCTGCAATCACTTAATATATGACCATAACCGACATCTTTCTTACTTTAAAATAAAAAAAATGTATTTAACCAATTTGTGCATAGTGTTCAAAACAACCTAGTTCCATGCTATGCATTACATATGAAAAATAAAAAAAGGTTCATATATTCTTGCTAAATTCACCTTCATACAACCTGAATATCCTTTTGGATTGTTAGTCGGACTTCCATAATGTGAATATTTACAAATATGAGTCCTGCCATTATTAATAACTTTAGACTAAACAGTTATTGGATTATCAGCAATTGGCACCAGTTTTGCACTAGGTAAAGTTTCAGGAATACTTACTTTATTATCTTGCATTCTGTCTTAAACAAACATATATACATCTATACAATCTATCAATGCATCTATATCTATCCGTAGATATATAAAATATATATATATATATATATATATATATATATATACATAGCGCTACAAAATCCTGAAAGCCCCAAATCCTGAAAACCAAAATCTTGAAAGTTCAAAATATTGAACACTCAAAATACTGAAAAGACACAGCCTCCCTGCACCCTCCATGTAGGAGGCTATACCCCTCACACCTCCTGCTACTTAAATATATCAACTCCGAGATTGCATTTCAACTCAGAGTTGATATATTTAGGTAGCAGGAGTTGTGGGGGGGTGCAGGCCACCACATTCTATGTGCAGGGGGGCTTGCCCCCTGCGTATAGTTGAAGGGTAATATGTTTCTGCATGTACTTGTGGTGAAATATACTAAGTGCTGGTACCCTGTGTCTTTTCAGTATTTTGGGGTTTCAGTATTTTGAGTTTTCGAGATTTTGGTCTCAGGATTTTGGGCTTGCAGGATTTTGTAGCGCTCCCATAGATATATATATATATATATATATATATATATATGTGTGTGTGTGTGTGTATTTATATACATTAATATATATATATATATATATATATATATATATATATATATATATATATATATATATATATATATATATATATATATATATATATATAGGTCTACTTCAAATGAGCGAATACCCACTTGCTCATAATCGAAGATTTAAAACACTGACACTTTCTGGCCTAGTTGGCATTACTTCTTTTGGTAACTATCGCAGCATGATGTTTTCTTTCAACTTCATATCCAAATGTATCTTATATTGAATTGATTTTACTTAGCATTACTACCCTCTGTGACCTATAATTGTCATTATAAGTCTGTCTACTGGCTGTGATCTATAATTTTATTTGTACTCTTTCAATTCATGTAAAAAATGTAAATGTGTGTAATTTTTTTTTTTTTGGGCTTTTTTCTCCCCAGGACTCCAGGTTCTTCTTCTTGGCCCAGTGGACTATCCTGGTAAACCAACTGCAAATAAAATAAATAAATAAATTGACACTACGTATTACTGAACTGTTTTACAGGGAAAATGAATGGTTGGCCAACACTGGGAAATATGCCCTTTTCCCAACTGTAGTGCAGTCCTGGATTTGGTATATTTAGTTGGGGGGGGTTGACATAATGTGTTTTGTATTATGTTGGCTGGACTGTTTTTCTTTTCCCTGTAATACGGTGTAAATATGTGGTGTCAGGTTGTTGCAAGTTCAGTGTTCAGTTCCATTCATTTTCAGATAGATTCTTTGACACTCATCAGACCATCTCACTCTCTATCTCTATCTCTCTATCTCTATATATATATATATATATATATTATATATATATATATATACAGATCACCTCTAAACAACCTCTCGAAACGCTTTTGACCGAAAAACTAATGAGAAAAACATAAAATAAAAACATAAAATGCGCACGCAAAACAAAAAAACGCAAACACACACTAGTACAATAACACAACACATCACTACATAACATACTATCCTAACCCTAACCCTAACACCCCTAACTACCACACTTCCTTACCACACCTAACCCCACCCCCACCCTAACTCACTACACCCTTAACCCACCACCACACACTCATCACCACTAACCACACGCCACACCTGCCCCCTAACCCGCTTCCTCTTAACATCGCCCACTCCCCAATGCTTCCTCCGAACTCCTCATTCACTCAACCTGTCCGCCACCCACACTCCCTACCCCTCATAATCTAAACTACACCACCCACACACCCTATAACGCACCCTACCCCCACCCGACACACACCCTATGCACCCCTAACCCACCCTCTACAACCCCTAACCCCCCACCTGTTAACCACTCACGCATTACCCTACCTGTCCCCACCTGCCTCCTAACCTCCTCCTTCCCCAACCTCACACGAACCGACCCATACCGTTTTTTCGTCATTCGCTCTGTCCGCCTCTCCCTGGCTGGACATCGCTTTCGGACGCGATTAATTGTAGACCGTTAAAGGTGACCCATATATATGCACACATTTGGTACTCTCATATATACATATATATATGTGCTCACACGACACACATATATATATATATATATATATATATATATAGATATATATATATAGACATACTTTAACTCAGATTTCTTTACAAACTACTAATTCTTCTTTGACCAGTTCCAGAGAATTTATTTCTGGAATATTATGCTGTTCTTTGAATCAGGCAGTCCTTTAGGTGTCTTTGGTTTCTTTGTTTCATTCTTTTGACTTGTCTTTAAATTCACTATGGTCTAGGATAATCTTTTCTCAGTGCACTGTACTTTCTACAACCTTCTTATGGACAGTGACTTAATCTGGTATCTCTATACTCACTATTTACTTTCCTTATACCAAACTAAAGTCTCTGGTCTTCCGCAAAGGTATCTGCCTTTCTATATTAGTTTAGTCATAAATTGTTTAATAGGTGAGGCCAACAATGAGAATGAAGCTGGCAGTTTCAATTTTAAGCATCTATATTTATTAAACAATGAACCTGAAATAACTGTTAAGATTGTTATGATGTGTTGTGGTTATTGCATAATTAACAATTATTGAAAGTGGCATGTCAGTTTTCATGAGTAGATATTTAATAGATTGCATCAGTTGCTCAACTTTACCATCCCTATGATGGTATCTGTAACTTTAAGTCGTCATGCTACATACTTAAATACTCAGTACTAGTCAAACACTGGTCCATTGTCATTGACTATCTGCTTGGGTATTATATACCTCACAAAATAGACTTAAGGGTAGTTACTATACTCCCTGCTGAGTCATATCTCCCTACTGGACAACTTCAAGAATCTTAAAATGTTAATCAGAGTGCAACAGATGATGTATTTTTTTTTTCTGAAAAACAAAAAAAAAATCTTCTCTTACTTTTTAACAAGGATAGAGGTAGAATTTCTTGAGGTATATGTTTTCCTTAGTAATTCTGATTCCTGAATAAGCTAAAATCTTAACAGTTCAGGGTCATTTGCTCTTTTTGCTATGTTACACAATGCCAATACAAAAAAATCACAGCGTCAACCTTTGAATTTGCTCATCCCAATATGTGACTCTCGAAGCCTATTTAACTCATCTCTCCACAGATAAGATGAACTAATTTGGCATTATCTGACCTTAATGACATCAAGTCAGATTTATATCTTACATCGACCTTGTTTACTGATCATTTGTTCTTTTATGTATTTTTTTCATTTTATATTTGTTAACAGGGATGGTCCGACTGGACACAGGACCATTTACAGCAGAAGCCCGGGGATTAAAGCTCCATAGTGAGACTACAATAAAAAAAGCAGTGCAAACCACATATATCAGTGATCAGTGAAGTAATGGTCAGTGATAAGAAGTCACATACAATCCTACCTAAACAACAAATATTTTCACAGAGTGAGATATAATACAGGTGTAAAAGTCACATATCATCACACTTATAACAGCAATCTATGAGATGGGATACAAGAAATAAAATCACATGGTAAAACATTCATATTAGTCAAAAGTAAGATATTTAACTGTAAAATGTTTACAGTAAGATACAGTGGGAAGGACTGTCTATAGTATACTGAGGCTGAAATGTATGTAATGCGTGGGCATAGCCATTTATTCATAATATGTGACTTGAGTGCATTTCTGAAGTGCATGTTAGTGGGGGCAAAAGTAAGGGGTTGTTCCAGGTTCAAGCTATGGTATGGGAAAATAGAGCTTTCCCTGCATTGTTATTGGGCTTAGAGATGCAGAGGAGTGATTTATCAATAGAGCAGAGAGGATGATTTGTTCTGTAGAGAGAAAGTAACTGGCTTAGTGCTGGGGTTTTCTCGGGATGTCTGACTATATTATAGGCAATGACTAACTGATGGAAATTGACCAGCTGCAGAAGTTCTAACCATTTTATCTCCCTTAGAGATTCACAGTGATGGGTCCGGAAAGCGGAGTTATAAGCAAACCTGACAATTTTATATTAGCATGATTCCAGCCTGGCAGGATCATGTTTTCTGACTAGGGTGAGAATTGGTGTGGCATACATTAGGGTGGACAATATATGAGTTTGGGCTAGAGTGATTTGTGCCTGATGTGAGAAGAATTTCAACACCAAGGAGTTTGGTGTTTTCAGAGGGAGATATGAAGGTGCCATTTTTGGATGAGATTGTAAGGGATAGAGGGATAGCTATAGATTTGTTGGGGGTGAAATGTAGCAATTTGGTCTTGTTGGGGTTAAGGATTAGTCGGATATCAGTTATCCAATTTTCCACAGAACTGAAAGATTCTTGAGTGAGTTGTTGAAGAGTGGAAAGGAATGGAACACAGCTTTTTCGCATGAACTGGCAGTTGAGAAACACCTTATATTGCTTCTGTGTTTTCTCCTCATTAAATATCTTCCATACATTAATGTACTATTGCTACTGTTAATACAACTGCTAATGCACAAACTTACCAGGATCTGCATAGAGCTTTCAGGTCATATTTATGCAATGAGTATAACATTCTCTGTAGTTATGCTAGTGTTTTTATATTTTATACTGGCTTATGATCTGCTTTTGCAAGGATAATTTGGCCTATATAGATTGGGTAAATGTCTGAAAAAAAAAAGAAAAAAGACAGCTAATATCTCTTTTATTTGAATACAGATTTTCTAACAATTATTTCCATTTACTTCCATTTACTATAATTGATTGATAATTGATAATTGATCAGACTTTAGCATGTAAGACTACACCAAGCCCTTGAATCGCCTTGTATAATAGTAGACAGCAAGACATTAATGAATTTGAGTGTAAGTTCTAAAACAACGAAACATAAAATGTAAAACCTATTTTTTTCTATTCTGTTTGGCAAATAACATTTTATATGATTCTGTAGATGATGCCTTAATGGTATTATCAGATCTGACAGCTTTGAAATAAACTTAGATTGTTATTGTATTCGACTTAAGAACTGCTTTATCGTGTGCCCCCCCCCACAGCAATGAACACCTTCACTTTATATGACTCTTGTTTCACTACTGATGATAAAATCCTGAGCATGCTCTTGAAAAACAATTAAGAGATTTTGTATTTGCTTCTCTTCAGTTTAAATTCCTTCTGCCTCAGCCATTCTAGTAATTTCATTAGAATTTGATCACGTGCCAGTTTTGTTCCACCTTAGATTCGAATGCCCCCGATTTCACTTTACCATCTAACATTCTACCATAGTTGTTAAAATTCTCTTAGACGTCTGTAGCTGAAATGAAACTCAGCTTATTCCAACATTTGGTTTGGGTTGCAGGTAAAATGCAGGATAAACCTTTGGTGACATTATTTTTATTCTCGATGTTCAAAAGTCATGGAGAAACATAGAAAAAATACAGTCTTGTTAAAAAAAGCAGTCCAATACTTAAGTATTAAAGAGGTTTGTTTGGAATAATCAGAGTAAGGATGGCATTTGTTCATATCAACAAATACTCTGTTTTTCTGAATCTTTAGAAAGTGGTGAATGTATAAACTTACAGTCATGTTGAAAAGTGCTGGTAGATACTTACAGTGTCCTTCTACTGCACTGTGTAGATACAGATCCTTGTTTTTATTGTTTATTATTTGGAAATATAAAATATACTAAGGCTATAGATGCTGTACAGAGACATGTTAAATTACTGGACTAAATGTATGTTATCTACTACAGGTTTGTGTGTGTGTGTGAGGGGGTGCAGGTAAAAGTATTACATCACTGCAGGTGTATAAAGTAAATTGTTTGAAACAAACCAAATTAAACTGAATACATAATGGAGAGCAATTTCTAAATAATCACATAGTTTGTACACAATCAGAAATATAAAATGTAGATAAAGCTTATATAAGTATGTTGTTCACACACACACACACACACACACACACACACACACACACACACATTTTACCTATATCTATACTTATATATGCATGTCTCTATATATAAATATGTGAGCGTGTTTTGTAGCAATGTCGATGTACTCATAGGTTCATACTTAAGTACTAGGCTAACTGCTCTTGTTGGCCATTTTAAGCCTTGGCAATTTCCCTTTTGGTGTTTGAGTTAAGCTATCCTGGTTGGTTGTACCCATCCCATGGTTAATAATTATATATTACCCCAAGTGAGAATAACTGGGATTATACCATAGATACTTTGAACTGACCCATGCATGAAATAAAGCACTTAGGAGAAACCTCTGTCGATAGCAGGACAGAGGTCAGTCCTGGGATAAATTTTCTGATACCGTTCTATAGATTCAGGTAGTGCTTGGACTGGAATGAGTTTTGTTTTGTGTGAATTGTGTCTGTTCCAGAGCAGTTGTATCCTCTGTGAGATATACTTGTCCCTCCAAATAGTTCTGTTGGTGTTGCAGAAGTGGTTTGGAGCCCTATTTCTGATACCATTTTACTTGCTCATGTGTAGTAAGTCTATCAATATTGGGTCAAAGGATACCTTGTATGCCAGTCGCAGGTCACATCTTAGAAATCTGTAGGCTAACAAGTATAATAACAGGGCTGTAATTGGGTGCATGTAGAATGTGTTATTTAGTAGTAGTATCCTTTTAGTAAGGCATCTTTATGTTGCTGGCTTTGGCTGCCATGTACACCGCACAGCTATTTTTGTAGGAAATTAATGTATTTAATCAACAGTGTCTGCAAAGAAAGGAGCATAACACATACAATAAAAGACTGACATAAAGAAAAAAATGTTAACTAAGATTGGTTCATTCTGTTTGTTCGTAATAGAAATACCATATAAAAGATAACAAAATTGTAAAAGAGCTAAACCCAACAAATGCAGTGCCGGTATTGCAGTCATGCTTAATGTCTCCATCAAAATGGCCCTAAACTGTTTTTCCCCTGACATCCCCAGCTGAGAACTACTAATTATGCATCAATACATCAACCTCCATAAAACAATCATACTCTTAGCTATTTACCAGCCCCTGGCCAAAACCTCCCCCTCATAGAAATTCTTCTTTGCTGGGCATCCACTAACTTGACCCAGGAGACAATAATATTAGGTGAATTTAACTTTGACTGCCTTACATGCTCCACTGACAGCCCATCTAACTGTATTAACCTCTATAACTTCTCTCAAATCATAAACTCTCCCACTTGCTTTGATAAACATACCAAAAAACAACGGCTACTACACTGGATACTTATAAATAAATCCAACCTAAGCTACCATGCAGGCTGCCTTCCAGGCTCAGTCAGTGACCACTACTAAACCTTTCATTTTAGGAAACATGCTTGCACACCTAACACCACCACTTTCAATTGCATTCTCAGAAAAAAAAAAATATTCTCTGCACCTATGTTCAACTCTTTACTCCAACAATGTGACTGGTCACCTCTAAAGCACCTCCAGTTAGACCTTGCCATACAGTACTTTAACGACACATTATTTGACATATTAAGCCACCAAGCTCCCATAAGAAAAATCTGCACCTCACCTAAACAGCTATCCTGGCTTACAAAAGAAACCAAATCACTACTCAAACTAAGGGGCAGGGCCTGGTCATGCTACCAAAAATACCAAAAACAAAGAGTTCCTCACTTCTTGTCAGCGTTTAAGAAATTAGGATACGAGACAAGTAAAGAAGGACAAAACATCATACTTTCTAACTTGCCAACAAAAGCATCACAACAACCCCCCCCCCCCCAAAAGTTTGTAAATGTATTAACTCTGTCCTAAACCCTGGGAAACCCACAACACCAGCACCCATTATGATCAATTCCTCAGACTGTATAGCAACACAATTAAACACACACTTTATTAACTCTATAATGTCCCTCATAAGTAACAATTCCAACACAGGCCTAATAGTACCCATCTCTACAGTCTCCAACCCCAGCTCATTCCATAATAAATCCATTTAAACCAGCTACATAAAAAAACTTCTTAACAAACTAAAACCCAGTTCACTCACTGCTGATCACCTCCCAAATGATTTTCTAAAACTTGCAGCCAACCCTGTCTCCTACCCTGTTTCTATATTAATTAACCATTCCATCACTTAACAGTATATCCACTGCCTCTGGAAAATCTCACATATCATTCCCCTTCATAAAGGTGACCCCTCAACTGACTTGTCGAATTACCTCCTCATAGCCATCCACTTCCCCCTCATCAAAATCTTAGAAAAGTACATTCAGCTGCAGCTCCTTGACTACTTCCTACAGAACAACCTTCTGTCTAACTCACAACATGGTTTCTGTCCCAAGCACAGCACCAATGCTGCCTTCCTAGCTTTCACCAACACTGTAAACCTCCTAAAAAATGAAGACCACATCTATCTTTCTCAGCACATCCAAAGTTTTTGACATGGTATCAAATCAAATTCTTCTTGACAAGCTAGCCACATACAACCTCAGCATGGCATCCCTATCCTGGTTTCACAGCTACCTATCAAACCACCAGCAGTATACCAAATGGGAAAACAAACTCTAACCCCTATTACCAGTCTCTATCGCAGTACCCCAAGGCTCCCCATCCTTGGACCCCCCCACTATTTATCATATTTACTAACAACCTCACTAGCTCAACTCAACTTGCCTCCATAGTACAATATGCTGACCATACAGCCCTCATCTGTTCTGTCACCATACCCCAGGATCTAGAAGTACAAACTAAGAAAGCCTTCCAAGACATTGAAAAACATCTCTCCAGCCACCAACTAATATAATACTCAAACCAAATAAAACCAAACTTATAATCTTTGGTAACAAAAAACCTAAAACTAATCCACCTTCAATTACTATCTACTCCTGTAATGGCACAAACATTGGACCAGTCATCTACACAAGACGTCTAGGGTTAACAATAGATGATTGTCTAAAATTCGACAAATGTATATCCCTAACAATCAAAAAGGTACACTCCAAACTCAGCTCATTCTACAGGGCTAAACCATTCCGCACCATCAATGGTAGACTCACCACAGCCAGATCCCATCTTCTATCAATCCTACTTTACTTTTCTCAAATCCTTACCAATCTATGAAAAACACACAAACAATTTAGAAGCATGCTATAACAAAATAGCTAAGTTTGCTGCTAACCTACCCCATAAAACATATCACTGGCTCGCCTTGTAACAACTCAGCTGGATCAAACTACCTAGCCTATTATCATTCATCCAACTTGCCACCAACCATAGTATCAAACACAAACCCAGCAACTGCCCTACACTTCTTGACCTAGTCCAAATAAACTCCAACTCAAGTACCCTCAGATCATCTGACAAACTAATCCTAAAAGTAACCAAATATCACAACTACTATGGTGACTTCCTCTACTCCAATAAAATAGCCAAAACCTGGAACTCCCTCCCACAGCACATCCTGCTAAACCCATACAGACACAAATTTAAACTACTCCTAAAAGAACACCTTACTAAGCACTGGCTTTACCCCTGCACTGTCCCTTGATAACCGCTTTACTCACTGTTACCTCAATTAATCTCTCCACCTACTGTTATACAAATTATAATCTCCAACCTTAGAGTCCCAAAAAAAATCACTCTACTTGTTACATGCAGTCTACTTGTTGCTTTTTCTTATTATGTATTAATTATTACATTTTCACTTTGTCTGTGTATTTAAATACTCTAACCAGCATTATTGGTTTTTCATACTAAGCCTCTGTAATGCTTTGTTCTTGCCATTTATTGTATATGCTTAACATGTTTGTTAACAATTTACTTTGGAGCTTATCTCCCCAGGTCTCAGCTGAAAGCGGGCTATCTGGCCCAGTCGGAAATTACCAAGTAAAACATAAATACATAAATAAATAAAGTACTTTGTTTAGTACTTTAGTAGTGCAACAAAATTGGCCATTCATACGTCTGGCTCACTTCATTTGACTGAATGTAGTTTAGTTAATAAACCAAAACCATAAACAGTTCTCTTGGTTAACTTCAGTGACATTAGACTGGAAACTTTGCCTCCAAAATTTCCTGAACATTTGTAGTTGAGGAATCCTTTTTTTTAATCTTCTGAAAAGAATCAGCCTTCGTAAGACAATGCCGACCCTTTCAGCATGCTGTCGTTCTCTTTATAGGTTAAATCACTTACTTGTAATCCAAGGGTGGTCTGCCACACAGCAAATTAGTAAGAGAACTCCTCTGTGTTACATCTGGAAAACGTTTACATTTTCCTTGCAGCACAGAATGATATACTACAACCTTATTGACTCTTCTTGCTCTCTCTTCCCCTTTTATCTTTCTCTGACTCCATTCTGTCTGTACTAATTTTATAGGGATTATGTCTGTTTATCATTCCTTCCTTCAGAAAAGCTTTAGTTTAAACCCTAGAAGAATAAAGACAATTGTATTGCTGATTCCACAAAGTCTTTAAAATCATAACAATCTGGTCATTGTTCATCACTGTGATTGTTTGTTGTTCATAGGTTTATAGGCACCAGAAGCCTTACAAGCCTAGCCATATTTATTTTGAGTTGCCCCAATTGTCACTGGTTAGGTGAGCAAAGTCTGCAGAGTTAAAAGTCTATGGTCATTAATATTGACTGCCACTGTCCATGAAGGACATGGGCATCACCCAGGGAGTGAATTTGCAGTAACACACCCCTGGATCTAGGCTGCATTTGATGAGTGTCAGGGAAGGGTTCTGTTACACATGAATTGAAAGCTTTTTTCCAGACAAGTGGCAGTCTCTGGTAGATGTATGTAGTTCTTCAGCATGATTTGTTCATGTCAGAGGCTAGGTTAAGATCTCTGGATCAAGTGACCCTCATGCAGTTTGGTTTAAGAATGTGTATAATTTCCTTCAAGGCCATGTCATAGACTGCTCTGTAAGCCAGGCACAAGTCACCCCTTAGCAGCCTGTAGGAGTCAGAATACAATGACAGGGTTTTCAGTCTTTTTGTGTAGGATTTGTTTATATACTCTGTACTTTCTTGTTGAGAAACCTTGGTGGTCTTTCCAGTTGTTGCAGGTGTCTGGTGAGATATGTGCAAATAGAAGCACTGTACTCAATTACTGGTCTGATGAGAGCTGAGTATAATGGAATTATAACATCCTTAGTTCTAGGTGCAATGCCTTTATCTATGAGATGTGCCACATAGAAGGATTTCTTTACCACTGTGAATACATGGTGGTCAACGTTCAGATTGATATCTAGCTGAGTACACAGATCATGTGCCACTGGGTCTACACTTACGGGGGTGCTGTCTATAAAGTAATTAGCAGGGATGTCAGCTTTCCCTATAAATGCTTTTTTTTTTTGCATTTAGCTTTAATCCATGACTTTGTCACCAATCATTTGTCTGCATTAACCTATTCTGCAGTATATTAACATCATTGGGGGAACTCAGTGATTGCTCCCAATTTGCAGTTGTCAGTGATCTTGATCAGCCACAGGCTGTCCAAGATGGCCTGGACTTCTGATAAATAAATTCCAAAGAGTAAAGCACCCATCACAGAACCCTGGGGTACTTCACTGGTGACTAATCTTTTGCTAGTAGTGGATTCACCCATTTTGACAACAAGTGTCCTGTTAGTAAGCCAATTGGCTACCCATCTAGTGACGTAGGGGTTAATTCTCAATTGGGAGAGTTTCTCTATGATACCTGAGTGGGAGACTGTGTTGAATGCCTTTCCTAGGTCAAGGTAGACAGTATGCACTATGTTTCCCTAGTCCAGGGCTTGGTGATTTTCTGGAAGTCAACCAGATTTAACAAGCATTATTTACCTTTAACAAGACCAAACTGGTTTGGGAACAAAGTCTGGAGATTACCTATGTCTTTGTTGATAAGTTCCATAATAATTCTTTCCATGGCCTTGCAGATGAGGCTGGTCATCTTATTGGTCTATAACTCCCAGGGTTGGTTGATGGTCCTCCTTTGTACACAGGGATTACTGTTGCTGTCCACCATTCTCTCAGAACATATTCAGTTTACAGACTGTGGTTAAGCAGGGATCCAAGTAGGTCTGCTAGGTCATGTTTTAAGTTGTTTAAAAGGCAACCAGGGATGTTGCTGGGAGAGATGATATGCCCTCTTGACTTAATAGGCTGTGAAATGGTGAAAGGTATACTTTGAGGGATGACCAGATGGGAGTAAAGTTTACTCCAAATCTGTCAGCTAGCAGGTTCACTTTACAACTGGTTGAGTATGGGTAGTGCTATTCACAACCTGCTCAGCACAAAGCTATATATTCTCTTTCAGATTTCAGATGTAGTTAAAGAATGTCTTGTGATCATCCTTAGCTTGGGAGGATATGTTTGCTTCATAGTTGGTTTTGGAGGACTTTATAAGATCTGTAATTTGTTTGTTTAAGCTAGAGGGAGAATTCTTTCTCTGTTGAACCAGTTCCCTCTTGTTCTTGACATTAGTTTCTTTCTCTTGTTGTATATCCTGTTTATACTAGGGGTCCGTTAGGGTGGCTTGTGTTTTCAGCAAGACCTAGTTTTAATCTGGTCAGATACAGTTGATTTTATATAATTGCTTAAGTTGTTATACAGGGCACTGGTGTACACTTCTGCATAGCAGTCCACATTATCTGTATTCAAGGGGGCTTTGAAACTTTTTATACCATCACTTAGAAGGAGGTAATTTGTCTTGGAAAAATTATTAAGTGTTTTGGAGCTTAATAGGGTATCTGGCCTTATAAATACATCAAACAAGACTGATTTATGGTCAGATATTACCAGGGAGACATCACATGGGGGGAGGGTTGCAATCCTCTCTCATGTTAGTGAGTACTAAATCCAGGACATTTGAGCCCTTTGTGGGTGTGCTGACTAGCTGTTCCAGAGTATTTGCATTGACAAAGTGCAAGTACCACTGAGCCACTATGTTTATGGTCATGTATGTTTCCCAGTCGATGGTAGGATAATTACAATCACCCATAAGTAAGGTGTTGGGCTGTATAGCAAGTGATTCCAGTAATCCAGGTACACAGTATGCATTTCCTGGTTCATGGTGGAGGGCCTATAGCTAGCTATGATGTGGTAGGGGGTTTTGCCTACAGTTAACTGGAAATGGGGTAGATTGAGAGTGTTTGACTAGTCTCAATGTATACTTATTTTTACTGAGAAGGACACACCTACTCCTTTGGTTTTTTCATGCTCAGTTTGTGGTCTGAATGTATGGAAGTCATTGTAGCCCTGAAAGACTGGGGTGCTTTCTGTGGCTTTGAATCATTTCTCAGTGACTCAATAGATATCAGCACCTTCCAAAGTGAAGAATGCTTCCAGGGAGTGCAGTTTTTTGTGTAGACTACTAAAGCAGTATTGCCTTGAGTTTATCTAAAGAGGATTTTGTTATGTTGGAAGGTTGGTTATTTTAACACTGCCTAAAAAAGGCACAATAAGGGTGGCTAATGCCATTGCTAATATCCAAAAACCTAGAGGAGACAGGTACAGCCCATCTCTGGAATAGCAGCATGGCCTGTCTACCATGTCTTCCCAAGCTGACAGATATTGGATCTCCTTGGACAGACAGCAAAAGCTAAGCCAATTGTTAACATAAATAAAATTTTGTTTGTATTGTGGCACTATTCTTGGAGAAGGTAGAATGCTGCTTAAGACTAGGCTTATATCTGCCTGTGACACATAATCTGAGAGCTCAGTCATGTCTCTTCATATAATCCAGACAGGTACTTCTCAAGTCATTCAACCCCACATGGATTATGACAGAGTCATACTGGAACTTATGGTTGAGCGACTTGAGTACTTGAGTGACTCGATGGATCCTGGCACCTGACAGGCAGCTAACTGTAACCTGCACCTTATCCAGATCCAGCCTGGTGAGGGAAACATCCGTGTGTCTCACAATGGAGTCACCTATGACCAACACATTAGGTTTTGTGGTGTTATACTTTATGTGCTGGTGTGTGCTATTATGTGTTGTGGTTGTTTTTTCCATCAGTGAGCGGCCACGGTGGTGCAGTGGTTAGTGTTGCCGCCTCACAGCAAGACGTTCTCTGGTTCAATTCTTGGCTGGGATGCCTTCTGTGCAGAGTGTGCATGTCCTCCCTGTGGTCACGTGGGTTTCCTCTGGGTTCTCCGGTTTCCTCCCACATCCCAAAGACATGCAGTAGGTGGATTGGACACTTTAAATTGGCCCTAGGTGTGCATGTGTGTGCCTTCTGTGGAAGGTTGGGCGCGGGGCTGGCAACTCGACACCGTAAAACTCCACTGCCAATCATGAGTGGACAGATGATCTGCTGTGGCGACCCCTAACCGGGAAAAGCTAAAAGAAGAAGAAGAAGTTGTTTTTTCCATCAGTGTTTGTATAAGTGGTTTCTGTTTGGAAGCCTTTGATATTTCGGTAAGTTACTAGTACATGCATCCACATGGATTTATGCGCCATGTCCTTATTTAGTATGGGAAGTGATGTGTGATGCAGGTCCCCTTCAGATGGCTGAACTTTTAAAAGCTCGACTTTCATATGGCCGAGACCATATGATCGAACTTTTAAAAGTTTGAATGGTCTGAATGGGGATCTCCATAGAGTGCACAACGGGAAGATTTCCCTTTACCACAATGTAGTGCGATCTCAGAGTTGGTGTATTTAAACAGCAAGGGGGTTGTGGGGGCTGCAGGGGGGCTAGCTAGCACTGTTTAGATTTTTTTTTTTGTTTTGTTTATTTATTTTATTTTCACATGTTCGAACATTCAAATGTTCAATCGTATGGCTTCGGCCATATGAAAGTCAAACATTTGGATGTTCGATTATGTGAAGTAGACCCATGTATGCTGTCAACTTGTTTGGCATTCTATTTGTCCTTATGTGAGAGTCTTGCCTCCAATTTCATAGTGTAACTACATCTATCAGATAAAGTATTTGTTTATTAGTTTCAGGAGTATTTGGTTGTCAGTGTACATGAGACAATTGCTACATTGCTTCAGGAAGCCCATGTCCATCAGGCTGGCCAGAGAGATAATGGGAAAATGCTTGCCCTTGAAAGCATGTTCTTACTGTATGTTTTACTTGGGAAGGGAATGGATTTATTTGACAAGACTGTGTTGGTTGCTCCAAGACTACAAGAGAAATGTATACTTTGCGTAGGCTAAGGTTGACCAATAAAGCAACACTGCTCAGTGAGCAACTAAGTTGCTCCTAGAGCAGAAGAAAGGTTTTGAAAGGTTTCACTGACAGCTGTTTAGGGGAAAACTGAGCTTCAAAGGTTATTCGTCTATACAAGGCACTGCTAACCACCACTGCTGCACATAGATCAGAATAGCACAAAACCAAACAGGAACAAGTTTTAAACTAACTAATAATCAGGAAAACATACAATAAGCCTTCCACCAGCAATCCCCAACTCAGACAGGTTAGTTCAGCATACTTCTGCCTCAGGAATGCGGAAAAAAACTTGTAATGTAGATGGCAGGTTTGGAGCCCAAGTTTAACAAGACCACACAAAGTACCTACAACAGCACTACAACTAACAGATGCAATGTAATACAGTGCAATTAACTACATAAAGCAGCAGTAGTCAGTAGATTTCTTTATATAAAGGTGCAGAAAAAAAAGAGGTCTATATTAGAACATTGAGGTTTAAAACCTTCAAATGTTCTAATATCGAACCCTACGGAGAAAAAGCTTAAAATATCGAAGCAACAGAAACCCGAATTCTTTCCTAGGGAAAGATTTTGGTTGTTCGATTCTGTTGCTTCTGTATTTTCAGTGCTGTGGTGGAAAATTATGGGTCGGGTTCAAGTAAGTGTGCGATTGTATGGATGTGAGGGTTAGGGTGGGTTAGGTGAGTTAGGGTTAGGATGCGGGTTAGGTATGTGTGCGATTGTGTGGACATGAGGGTTAGGGTGGGTTAGGCGAGTTAAGGTTAGGAAGCAGGTGAGGTGAGTGTGCGATAGTGACAGACCTTAGGGTTAGGGTTTGGGTTAAGGTAAGTGGATAGTTAGTGGTGTGTGTATAGTTTAGTGTAGGGTTAGTTGTAAGATTTTAGGTGTATGTGTGTGGATTGCTCTTTGGTGTGCTTGTGTTGTGTGTGCGTGATTTAGAACAGCGATTTTTTTCCCTAGGAAAAAAAATCGCTGTTCTGACAGTTTGAGATTGTAAGCTTTTGCTTACATAGGGGCAATTAATCACCGTTCGCTTCTTTAAGCAGTCGGTGATCTAATATAGACTCAGAAAAAAGAGCAAATAACTTAAGAAAACTGCTAAAATGCAGCCACAATTTATAAATGAAGTGCAACAAAATACTTATTTTCACCGTTTCAGTAATGGATTCCTCCAGGTGGAAGTAGATTCTCCGCAATCTGTATCGAACTCACCAAATGACAAGCAGTAAGACAGTGCATTAAATTCTGCATGACAGACCATGAGAAAACCAAGTGAAATGCATCCAGTAAATGATGCAGTGAACTTTATACAGAATTAGGAAGCAATGTAACAGAATAAAAGAATGGGCATTAGTTTCTTGCGAAAATATCAGTTTGCTGTGGAAGTAAACTGCAGTAATGTTGTCCTGCCACATGCAAAAAACTTTCCAAAATGATATTTATAAGTATAAAAATAGAAAATAGGAAATGATGTATTTTCTGTTTGAATATTACATTTCATTACTGAAAAAAAGTTGAATTCCACTCGCTTTTTCAAAGAGGTTTAGTATATAAAGAAAAATGTGCAAAATTATTTTTATTCTCATGAAAAGTCAAAAATGTAAATTTAATAAAATATAACATGTTAATAAATGAAGGAAAATAAATGGAGACAGAAGGAAAACAAAGAAAGAAATTAACAGAACAGTGGGAAAGGAAAACTGAGAAAACTTAATATATCTACTTTTTTTCTTAAAATGCCACCGATAATACAGAAGATTACAATGTAACATGCACCATTTGTCAATATTCATTCACACAAAAGTATTGCTTTCCAATTTTATAAGTCATTTAGTTTTAAAAAAAAATATTCAGCATATCCAAAGACTGAAAGGAATAATTTCTTCTAATATACTAGAAACCCAATAATGCATTAATTTCCAATAGCATTCAATTTTTGTGCATGTCCACCAATAATTAATTAAATCTGCTATATCAGTATAACAATGCAAAATATGTAAAATGAATAGAACCACATGTTTTCTATGGTAAGACTGCATTACAGTTTAAAAAATTAAACTAAACCATTGTGTCCTGACTTTGTATCTGTTTGCACTATTCTGACTCTACTCCATGTAGGTTGCTATAATAAGTCACGTGATATTCCCATACTTGCATTCTCACTTCATAAATTATCGCCCTCATCTAGGGACAGTGTGAAGACAAGAAAGGCATCTTCTAAAGTCAAACCAAAGATGCAAAAAATCCTGTTTGTGGTTTTATAGGGATTTGACTGTTAAGCCAGGAAGACTTCTAAAACTCCAAAATGAAGGGTTACGACTGGAGGATACCCTCGCATACAGTGCTAAATTGTACAGCTTATAATTAACTCTAAAAATCAAGTTTAGTAAAAACCCTCGTGTTTCTAATAATGGACAGACAGAAATGCAAGAGACTATAAGGCTAGATGGTTCACAATGGTAGAAGGTCAGGATGGCTCCATCCAGGCTTAGGAGATGGCCTAAATTCTATGACCAATAAGTGAGGATCTTATTCAAATAATACTTAAACACGGGAGGCAGTGGAGAATGGAGATACTCTAAACAAGCAGATATTGGAGACATACCTCTCAACTATCCAGATTTTGACAGAATGTCTAGATTTTCGTCTCATATTTTTGGTCTGTTCTACATAAAATTTGTGATTTCCTGGCAAATTACTTAAGGATTGAAGTCAATAAATAATGGCATACATTTGAGTTTCAGATTTTATGTCCTACGGAAAATGTATGCTAGCTCAAATCCTATTATTCCAGGAATATTTCTAAGTTTATAAGAACAATGTTTACAACCTGTTCCTATTTTTGAGCCTTTGTACACACATTACATTAGGCTCTATTCAGATTCCATGCACTAGGTTGAGAGAAATGACTGGAGATGTAAGTAGGTGGTGCAGATATTATCTATATGTTCTAGGGATGCCCCGAGATTAAGGTCATCTGGAACTATTTTATAAAGAAGCTGAAGTATGTTTATGGATTTGCTTTTGCACTGAATTATTATTTTTCCCAAAGGCAAATCTGATCTTCTCCCCACCTTGAAGGTGTACTGGACCCTTGCACGTGCAGTCAAACTTCTATGCAACAAACATTGCAAAAAGCCAATCCAGTAGTGTACCAGGATAAAGCCCTGACTACAACATAGTCAACCCATGTTTGCTTAGTAGCTCTGGAGACTGATGGAGTGGCAAAGATGGCTAGATCCATCCTAGATGGGATGGTGTTTGGTGATGAAACTCCCTTAGCGAAGACATGGTCCGAAAGAGGGAAGTTGTCCCTTGGTGCAATCAACAAGTATGGCATGTGAAGAAAGGATAGGACAGGGCATACACAAAAGAAAAAAAAAGACAGGCTGGATGTAAATATAGCCTAACCCCCAAGAAACTCGTAGGATCCAAAACTGGCCCCAGCAATACCAGGGTAGACTGGGGACTTGGGGTGTGTGAGACAAGCTGATAGAACTAGCATGGCCTTGGGGAACTGGGAAACAGGCCAGTTCAGTGATGCCCCAAGCAGGACAAAGAAATTGGAAAAAGAAAATAACACCATCCGTAGGGTACTACTTCCTGTAGAAACATCTAGGCAATATCATGGATTGTTTGGAACAGAGATGTTCATCCCATAGGCTACTATCAAAGTGGTAATACCTCACATATAGTTGTGCTGCAAATGAGGTTTGGCAACAAACCAAGTTCCCCCATGACTTCTTCAAGTGGGGTTAGATTAAAATATTAGTGGGAGTTAAGTGGGTTGGGGAGGTGAAAGGGTTAAATTGAGGGAGGGATGATTGGGAGGAAATGAGATAAGGGTGGGGAGAGGCTTAAAGGGTTTAGACAAGTGTAGCTGGGTAAGCAATTACATTTTGGCATAAACTTGCTACTGCAAGCTTATGTCCTGACGACCTGTAGGTATTATTTTGGACAGGTAGGCCTTGGTTAATGTTAGGGTATGTGGTCATTTATTTATTTATTTAGTTATTTCTTGTGCATGTGGTACAGTATAAACACAGTGTACTTAAGGTTCTGAAGTGATTTAAGGGTTGTGTTAGGTTCTGGGATTGTTAACTTTGCATTTGGTCAGCAGTACTTAGATTTGCATTGGGCCAGTACTACTCCCATTTTACTAATCAAGGTTTTCATGGGGTTTTGTTGGTGGGTGGGATGCATGTGAGGGTGGTTTAATTGTTGCTCATTAGCAGTCATTGAAAGGATGTTGTGGTTGGTTAGAGTTTTTTTCTTTTCTCCGTTGGTCAAAGGTGGTCATGGAGATTCGGTGTGAATTTGTGTGATCCTGGCCATGTGGAGCTTGATTCCGCTCGCTGGAGCATTCATGTTGGTTGTAAGGTTTTCACTGGCTTTTGTTGGGCGTGCTTGTTGTGGGTTTACTTGACTTGCTTGGGGGTAGATATGCCGATGAAGCACATGTCTGGCTGCTGGAAGGGGTACGAGGTGCAGCATGTAAGGTAGGTATCATAACGATTTAACTGCACTGATTTTTACAGAAGGTGATTCATAGTTAATATTTTTTTTTTTTTTTTTTGTCAGGAGGGAGTTTAGGCATTTCATGCTGGTAGGGCTGGGTTTAAGGGGGAGCCCACTTGCTGGCTGTAGTTGATGGAGCTTGGGCCAGAGCATATCTCTCATGGGTGCATGCTTTCGCTGAAAGTCCAGAATTTCACTTCAGTCCATGTGTTGCCTCATTCTTTTACTCTGTTTGCATTGCATGGTGGTTTCTGGCACGTTGCATTAAAAAAAAAAAAAATCCAAGAAAATGGGGCCAGTTTGATAGTGGTACCATGTAAGAAATTTGAGATACTGTTGGTTTCGCTGCTCTAGTGTTGTAGTAACTGGTTTCAGAGGGGGTAGTTCAATCACAGGAGTAGTTCAGGAGTTAGCTGCAGATGGCTTAGTTGCTCTGTTAGTCTGCCTCACCATGTGGTGTTTTAAAGGATGACGGTGGGGCTTCATGATGCGGCTTTAAGCCAGTGCTCGAGTTGTGTCAGGTTGTCCTCCCTTAAAGTCGCATGGGATGGTTTGGTTGAGGAGTGGGTGTGTTACATTGTGCTTTCCATTTGAGCTTGCTTGGGGGGAGTCTGACATGATGCTGTGCTGAAGGTGATTTGGTGAGTTCACATGCAGCAAAGTCCATAATGCTGGTCAGTGTGTTGGAGCTGATCCCCATGAGTTATTAATTGACCCTTTTTCGGCTATGTCCTTAGTTTGCAGGCACATTAGTTAACTTCAAAGACCGAACTAAGGATTTATTTATGCCATTCTGTTTTCCAAAAGTTCAGTGAATGGAATTTACCATACGAAACACTGAGGGGGGGGGTTACCTTCTTTGAAGAGAATGGAAACTAAGAGGCTACATTTTGTCAGTTATAACTAGAATGATTTCTGTGCCTCTGTAAAGGTGTGTTACGTAAAAAGCTTTTACTATCCAAAGAAGGAAGGTAGGTACTCGTGCTAATATAAGTTCTTTGTACAATGGGATTGTGCATTTGTGTAATGGCTGTGATAATTACTTTCAGAATGTGTATGCCATGCTATTTTAGAAGTGTTGACTTTCCCATTGTGTTGTGTAACAGTATATGTCTTCGTGAATGTGAACAGAATTAAAAAAAAAAAAAGAATAAAATTGTTCGGTTCCTCTGGTGCAGCTGGAGAGCAGGGGAGTAGGTGATTTGTTTGTTGGGATCGCGCATTTGGGCTGGGCAAGGCACTTTTCTGTGGGGCTGTCCTCTGCTCATGCCTTTTAGCTTACTGGCTTCTTTTCTGGTTTCTTCTGGGGGCATACATGGATGTAGGGTGGTTGAGATCTAACACTGACTTTGCTGTCTTGGTCACATTGTTGAGAGGTGAGGTGGCCGCTCGGTACTTGATGTCTGGGGCCTGCGAGTGATGGTGGCTTTTATGCATGTTGTGGAGTCACTCGTGGTTCTGTGGTGCCATACCTTTCAACTGTCCCCGATTTTCAGGGACGTCCTTAATTTGATTCAAATTTTAGCTTTGTCCCTATTAATCCCCACTAAAATTAGTGGCTTTTGGAGGAAAGGTGGTGAATTACACAATGAATAATAACAATTAGAGTTATAGACTTCTTTTACTTCAGAAAATGTATATTATTGTATATGCTCTGATTCTGTCACTTTCTCACGTTAATAGCACTGAAAGGTTAAAAGCGTTCTTATTAAATATATATTTTTGTTTCTTGATTTGTCCCTGATGCTGTTGAATTTGTCTCTGATGAGTTGAGAGCGACGGTCCTGCCATTGCTGGGTATTATTAGGATCATATAGCAGTTCAGTGGTAACAGCTATTATTTAGTCATATGAAATAGTTAAGTACTTTTAATTTGGTGGGTTATGCATTTAATAGGAGCAGTTTCAGTTAGCAGCATGCTGACTTGTTTCGTAAGTTGTAAATACTATTTGCTCATTCAATTTTTGATGGCTTCTGGTAGGTAGCCTGCTTTATTGTACATTTACTAAGGCATTGCTTGTATATACTACAACTGTCTTCAACTCAGTATTGCAATGGTGCTACCTGGAGACAGTTTTCTTGATCTCAGGGGTTGAGAGGTGTGGCACGGGGTTGGATTTTGCCATGGTAAAGATGGCGGTTTGTTTTTGCTGTTGTGGGTGTGGGTTTGTTAGCATTTTGATTGCTGTCATGCACACAAGTGAAAACTTGGAATTAAGTTTTAAGACTTCATTTACATGTGTTTTATGGTGGGGGTATAGCAGGGAACGGCGGTGCAGACTGATGCCCTGAGGAATGCTGCTGTGTTGGATATTCAGATGCTGGAGTGTTGAGCAGGCCACAGAGGGTGGAAATGCAGAGTCGGTACCAGTTGGTGGTCTGAAGGAAGTGGTCTTGTCTGTTGATGGATGTTACTGCAAGGAGTATTTTGGCTGCTGGGGTGGTGAGGTCACAAGTAGCGAGGCATTTTCTATGGTTCTGGGGCTTTGTGCAGTTTGGAGAAGTGTGTGGGACAGGTAAGGAGGAGATGTCATGGGCAGGTTTGAAGCAGGTGTTTAATTAAGCAGAGTTTGGAGAGGTCTGGGGGTAGGGGGCTTGGAATCATAACAACTGAGATTGGGTTGGACTTTAGGATCTGGGTGAGTGATTCGTTAGGCAGGCCCCCTTTCACCTATCACTTTAGTTAGAAGACAGTGTTGGAAGGGGGGAATATGTTAATTTAAATTAATTGATGGCAAGGTATACTAGTGAGCCTAGAAGCTTTGTGGGGTTGGGGAAGGTGGTGACTTTTCCATGACAGAGTCTGTGGCTGCTATGTTCATACTTCACATTCTCAACTGGAAAACACTGGAAGTTTGGTCTTGTTATGGGGGTTGGACATCTGGCAATGGTATGGGGCATTATATGAGGTAAGCCTCTGGTTTAATAGGGATGCCATGGTTTAAATTTCTGTTGCCCTGACTGTTTCTCCTTCTATTGTCAAGATAAGGAGTGTTGCCTCTATACTATGGAACAAACGGTTAAATGCATTCCTGAGGATTTACATTTTTCTTTCTCTTTGCAGATGCTGTGATGGTTGTTTCAGCTGCCACAGTGCTGCGCAGTGAGGCTGCAGATGGTAGAAGCAGGTTGTTGCAGTGAATGTCCTGGTCGCTAGAGGGGTGTGAAATGAGGCACACACAGGAGGAGTGCAAAGGGAGTAAGAGAAGTGCATTTCAAAGGTAAGAGAACTGGAAGGAGTGGAAGTTCAGTGTCTACAGTGGTGCACAAGAAGTTACAGGTAATCTGGTTTCATTGAAATCTTAAGGCACATCAGTGTCGTGTGTGGGTCAGGGTAGTGGGGGGGCAAGGGAGGTGGAGGAGGCATGTTAGGGCAGGATAAAATAGGGTTGGGGATTGTTAGGGGGAGTCTGGGGGGTTTATAAGTGGGATGGGGAGTCATAGGACCACAGGAAGTTACTAACCTTACTTCCATGTGCAGGACCTGTTCCTTTTGTTTCAATGGGACATGGTGGGGACTTTTGGGGTATCTGTTATAAGAGAGGCTTATGGTAGTGTACTGTCAGATTGATTTAGCTTGTGTTGGAGCTACTTTGAAGGAAGGAGCTCAGGGGGAAGATTTATGTTAATGGTTTGAGAACGTGGTAACGCTGTCAATTGGTCAAGGTGGAGGTAGTTGAAAATGTACTTGCATTCAGTTGGTAGACTGTTTGAAGAAGGGCAATGGGGTGTGCTGTTGACATAAGGGGGACTCTAAGGTGTGGGATCGGTTGAAAGACAAGCAGTCCTTTAAGGAGGTTTTCTAATGTTACATACCAGGTTAAGGTCTTTAGAGTGAGTAGCCATGGCACCAGATGATGTGGACTTTGGGCTGATAGGAGGTGGCTGGTATATGTCTGTCTTTTAGAAGTAGGGTCCAGTTTCACAAGGATATTGAGGCAGCAATATGGGTCACTAGCACCTTTACCTGTGACATATCAGGTTAGTGTAGAAGATTACATGAGTGTGGCAAGAGCTTGGGGTAGCTTTATAAGTAATGTATATGGTAGGGTTGTTACTAGCTGGGTCGCATTGTATTATAGCTGCGTCAGGAGATTGGTGGGCTGGATTGTTGATGGCTATGGTACAGGCTTGTCAACCAGGTGGGGTACTTCAGTCGAACAAGGAGGAGTGGGTGGCTACTATTTCAGTTGTATGGGTGCTGGGGTTATGCTAAATGTTGTATAGTGGTTCACATACTGGAGGGTTAGGGTAAGTTTCATTAGTGTGAAAATTATGACATTACTATTGTCAAAGTAAGTTGGTTGTAAAGGTTGGTGCTTGATAAATAGAGGGTCAGTGGGCTATAAATTGTGTGTTTGTCATTTCATGGAAGTTTTGAAGTTAGTAATTGGGTGGTTTCAGGGTTACAAATGTTTTCTTGCTTTTAGGAATAGTGCGTATGATGGTGGGGATCACTAGGCAGCTGATTCACTAAGAAAGGAAAATCAATTTGGTGATTACTTGGGGTTCTAATGTACTTTACAGATGATGGGTCCACCAAATGATGTTTGGCTTAACCCTTCCCTTTATGGGAGGTAGTTGGTTAAAATTTTGGGTGGAAGGGAGGGAGAACAACCTGTTCAGGTTGGTTGGTGGAGAAGAGGGATAGGCTTGCCCTCTTCTGTTCCCCCTCTGATGTCTGGATGTTCATTTCAAGGATCTTGGGAAAGGAAATGAGTAGTTGGAGGAAGCTTGCTGAATAGATAGCAAGCTGAGGTAAGGATGGTGCTTATTGGTGGAAGGTAATTCAATGGGTGGTGTATGAAGTGAGATGGGACACTGCTTCATAAGTAAAGGAAGTTGGATGGTAATTCAATAAATGGGATATGAAGTGAGTCTTGGATGCTGCTTCATAACTAAAGTAAGTGAGTGCAGGTATGGACGCTGCTTACTGGAGCAGGGTGAGCAGGTACGCTGTCCTGATCAACATTACAAGGATGTTTATGCTGTATTTAGAATCAATTATATTATCAAAGCTATGTTATGGAAGTTTAATAAAGGTTGTCAAATGTCATTCGGTGTGATGTGTTCACTGAAGGGACCAGGACAAATGTTATTCTTCCATTTATGTTCTGTATAATGGTCAAGTCAGAAAGTATCATAAGACATTGCTTTTCTTCAGAGACAGTGTGTTTGCTGAAGCTAAGTTTTTGGTTGTTTGCATATACTATATATTGTCCATCATGAATGTTCTTAAGGTCACAAGTGGTGATTGGTATATTTTTTTTATTATTGTTTTGTTTTTATTTTGTTTTGCCTTGACATATTATTACTGCTGGATTTTTATCATTTTCTTTGTCTATTTGAAAAGTAAATAAAACTCAGTTAAAAATCAATTCTATACTTATAAGACAGAGCTGATACCCTTAACCAGAAGCAGACAGTTGTTAGATGAGATGGTAGACATTTTTTCTGACCAGTTTCTGCCTTCTTGTATATTTTCCTTCTGATTTATTATGCAGATATATTACTTTTTTTTGGAAATATACTTGGACACGACATTGCAGTACACAGTGCGGAAAAGAATAGATTCCCATTTAAAGCATTTCCATGTAGATTGCTGCACCATGGATATTTCTTCACTACAGTACGATCTCAGATGTGGTATACAGGATTTGCAGGGGGTATGGGGGTGCAGCCACCACATGGGGGATGTAGGAGTGCTTGCCCCCTGCAAAAACATACTTTTTTTTTTGTATTTCAAGTTTTTGGAAACTCGATTTTATATATGTATGTATGTATATAGATATATATATATATATATATATATATATATATATATATATATATATGAAATTCTGAATGCTAAAGCAAAACAGGAACCCTATAAAATGTGTCTAAGCATAGATTTAGCTATTTGTTTCATAATGAGGGAAAACAACAGTGCTTCACATCTAGACAATCTTTTCAGTTTAATAAAATAACTGGTACATTAATGTTTATGGAGAAGAAGAAGAACAACAACAACAGACTTTTGTGACGTGATGTACATTTTCACTAAGATAATACAGGACAATAAAGGACAAATTAATGCCCATTCTTGCTCATTTTGAATGAGTATATACACAATGTTCACAAAGTGTTTTCTAGATATAATTTCTGATCTGTGGTCATGAGTTCATCAAATTGTGCCTGTTCCACATGCAGTCCCAGTGAAGTATTTGTATAAACCACAAGTGCAAGGCAGTATTGGTCAAGAACAGTTCCTAAAGGAACTAGTCATTTTTCCATTACATTGATAAATGCATAATTCTACCTTTTGCCAGCTGAATCTACTGTATACAACTGACATAATATGAGATTTATAATTTGACTGTCAGTTTTATTTTCACTTACTTATATCATAAATGCATGCATGAATAAATGAATACACATTTTGCTTATTATGTATGTATTTATTTATTTGCTTGCATTTTTAATATTATTTTTTAAACACAAAACATTTTATTAAATTATCACATATGATATACTCAATCATACATTTACGAAACTGAAAACAAGCCATATTGACATAATTGTAGTTGCAAACATTATAAATCACTTATAATCTATTCAGTTATTGTCAGTCGGACATTACATAGCTCTTTCACATTCTGCCTTTAAACCTTGTTCCTTATTCTCCAAATTCTCCCTCCAGGTTACAATATAATCCATTCAGACTACATAAAAAGAGTGTACCGACAGTGTAGCATTAATCTATCAGAGCTCATAACAAATAACTTGTACAAAACCCCTCCTCACCTTTGAAAACGTTGAGTTCCTACTTACCTCCCTTCACATAAATAGAAACAAACAAGTATGCATAGCAGTAATTTATATTCCCCCAGGCAATAATATCCATATACTTGAAGAAATTTCATCTTGGATAAATCAGAATATACTCCATGAAACTATAATTGTAGAAGACACCAACATTAATTGGTTAAACTTATACACCCTCTCCCCAGCAAACAGCATAAACCTTCCTAGTTTTACTCAACTCATCACTACTCCTACTCAGGGTCTATCAACAGACTGTGAATCAACCCTAGACTGGATACTGGTAACCCATCCCCAGAATGATATAAACTCAGGCACCTTACCAAATACACTAAGTGACCACCTCCCAGCATATACCTATAGGACTCACCTTCATACAATTAAAACACACTCATATAGACCATCAAGGAACCTTGCCCACTTTGATCTAAAGAAGTTTATAAGTATCCTAAACTGCCAAAATTGGAACCCATTAAAAATACTCCGCTTAGATGAAGCCATTGACTATTTCAACAAACTCTTTCTAGATACTCTCAAAAGAGTAGCTCCAATGTGTACTAACAGAACCAAAACTAATCATGCCCCCTGGCTAACAAAACAAACTAAACAAAATATCGTTCTTAGAAACAAAGCATGGAAAACATGGCTGAAATACAGAAGAAAACAAAATGAACTACACTACAAACAACTCCATAACAAATCAAAAAAGCTAGTGATAAAAAATAAAAAAGATTATTTTTCCACTAAACTGTCTAGCTCATACAACAATCCCAAAAAAATTTGGAAATCTGTCTCCACTCTTCCTAACCCAGGCACCATCCAAAACCCATCCCAGCACCAGAAAAAAAAACACACAACAAATTTCCCATGATTTTAATAACCATTTCAATTCTACCATTCAAAAACTACTCAAAGACTGCCCATCCAGCTCAAACACAAACCTTCCCCAACCTACTGAACACACCCCCTCTCTGCAGATTACACTAATACTCAACCAGCCAACTCCTTCACTATCCAACCTGTACCCACCTTCCTGATCCTGAAACTCTTAAAAGGACTAAAACCTTGCTCTCTATCTGCAGATAGTCTTCTCCCAGAATATCTGCAACTAGCAGGTACCGCAGTAGCTTACCCAGTTACAATCCTCATAAATCGCTCTCACTCTGAATCCTATGTTCTTCTTCTATGGAAAAAATCTATCATTACCCCACTACATAAAGGGACAAACTCCCACAATATTTCTAACTACCGACCTATCTCTATACTCTCTCCACTATCAAAAATCTTGGAAAAATGTGTTCACTCACAACTACTTAACCACTTCTCGTGTAATGCTCTTCTATCCCCCAACCAACACGGTTTCCATCCAGGGCATTGTACTATCACTGCCCTTCCCTCCTTCACTGACAAAATCAACAAAGCCTTAGATGCAGGCCATCCTACCTCTGTAATTCTACTGGACCTATCTAAGGCTTTCGACACGGCCTCTCATACTAAGCTAGTAATTCAACTATCAAGATTAGGCTGCTCCCCAAGATCCCCAAACTGGTTTTCATCTTACTTACAGAACAGTATGGTGGTTAATGTACAATCTGACTACCAATCCAACAATATAGGAGTACAGCAAGCATCCATTTTAGGTCCACTAATGTTCAATATTTTCATCAGTGACCTGCACAAAGCCCCCCCTAATCCAGAATCTTATCTAATATGCTGATGATTCAACTCTGATATCCACCTCCAAAAACTTCTCAGATCTCCTCACAGTTATTCAACAGGACTTTACTTCTATCGAATCATGGCTTATTAATGCACAACTAACCCCCCCAAAAATTAAACTTTTACTTTTCTCTACAAAATCACCTGACACTGACTTCAAAATCCTTGCTAAAGACGGCACAGATATAGAACTAGTAAACAAAGCCAAACTACTAGGCATAACAATAGATAACAAACTCACTTATGAACCACACATCCTGAATGTAATAAAGAAAACTCATTTTAAACTAGGCAAACTATATCTCCACAAGCTCCACATGGATAAATATACCAAAATAAAACTAGCTAATACCCTACTCATCCCTTCCCTTCTATATGGTGGTGCCATTTTTACCAATCTTCACACAACTCTTAGTAATAAACTACAATCCTGCTACAATAAAATAGCCAAATTTGTCTCCGAAAAACCACACCGCACACATCATTGCCAAGCAATCACTGAACTAAAATGGCTAGAATTTTCCCACCATCTAAAATACCCCCAATTAACCTTAGCCCACAAACTAATCAAAAACCTAATGAATGCCCAGCCCTCGACTCAATCCTATGAACTTACACCTCTACAAGAACTCCTAAAATCTTCCTGTAAACTCTTGCTGATGGTAACAAAACCCAACAAAAGAGCTGGACAATGTCTGTTCTCCCACTCTATTGCCAAACTATGGAGTAACCTACCATCTGAAATAAACCAAACTGACCACCCAAAAATCTTTAAAGTAGATCTAATAACATATTATCTAAACAATCCATCCTGCACTTGCCTCAGAAGCAAACATCCTTAAAAAGCGCATTTCACCAAATACTGGGTTGGCAAATCTTTGTAAAACCCAGTCTTCACAACAACTACTGGAAACCTACTATACTCTTAACATTGAAAGTACTGTTTCAAAGCCTGTGCTTTTCTAGTGTAGAATAAAGTAAATTCCTGTGAATTGTATTTTGAAATACGTTTTTCTCTTGCGTGTTGTGTAGAATAATGTGAATCTTGTAAATTGTATTTTTGACATGTTTTCTTCTGCGTCTTTAACATGTAATACCTTTTAAGCTTATGTTAAAGTATGTTGTCACTGTAATGCTTTGTGGAGCTTTTCTCCCCAGGCCTCCACTGAAAATGGGTCTCAGATCCAGTGGACTTTCCCAGTCAACAAATCTTAATAAATAATTAATAAATAAATAATTAAATGAATAAATAATTGTCTCCAAAATTTCCATTTTTCCCTATGCCATTTGCTAGCACCCTTGTCTAAAGATCCCAGCTCTGGTTGTTTTATCTCTGTTACTATATTCATGACTTCTAGTAAAGCTGGTTTACAGTTTCATTTCCATTTTCTAGATATTGTTTTTTGGTAACCACCATAATTAGATCCAGCAAGGCCTTACTATGTTTAGTCAATTCCAATTCTGTATCGTAGCCCAAAAAATCATTTCCTTAGTTTAAATACCAAATTGTTCATCCTGTATTTCTGACAGAGCAGTCTGTAGGGAATCTTTAAAGTCTGGTAACTCATTACACTCCCAGAAAATATGTTCCCAGTTATCTCTTTCTTACCCATAACACCTCCAACATTTGCTGTCCACCTGAGGAAAAATTCTTTGGGGTTCACTTTGAGTAAAAAATACCTATCTAAACACATCCAAGCAAAGATCCTAAATCTTCTAGATTTTGTTGCATATCTGGTAGACATACATATATCCCTTATTGTTTCTTTGTGGATTGCTTAGCCAATCCCTCTCCCCAATCCTTTCTAACCTCTTCTGATTGATTCTTATAGTTATCATGCAATATTTATATGCTTTAATAATCATTCCTTTTTTAACAGCAGCTTCTGTTCTAGATTCTACTAAAATCTCTAGCAGTGCTGGTCTTTCATTTAGGACCTGCCAATTTATTTTTCTTTGTCTATACTCTGATATCAATCCTTGATAGAGAAGGCAATCTCTAGCCTGCAGTCTAAATACATTCTTGGCTTCATCCCATCCTCTTCCATTTCCCTCTCTAGTTATTTGATCCCAATACTTTGGCTCCTTTGCCAGTTTTCTCCAATAAATTCCTGCCCCCTCGTGCCCATTATGTGTACCCCTGACCACCGTCATCCCTATCAGCAGAATTGCTTTTCTCAGTTCTCATGCTGCTTAGGCTCTGAGAATACTCCCTGCTATTTTATGAATATAATACTCTGTACGGTTCTTGTTGTTCTCCTTAAGAGTCTGCATCCAAAATCCCAGTCTCTCCTTATTTCTTGAGCTTCCTCCTTGTGTCAGCATCATCCCTTTCCACTTTGAATTATAGGTTTAGGCTTGTGCTACATATAGGAGCTTTAACTGTGTAGCTCTGAAATATCCCTTCAGATCACATGATCTCAAACCGCCTTCTTCAATTGGAAGAAGTTTACCTCACTTGAATCTTGCTGTCTTCTCCTCCCATTTAAAATCCTTCAGCACTTTATTACTTGTTATTCACAACTTCTCTTCTGGTTGATAAAAATATGCCTGACCTGTGTATAAAACCAAAGGGGCGAAAAACATTTTAAGTGCTTTTATCATGCTATCCATACCCATATAACACAGCTTCCAATTTCTCAATTGTTATATTGAATTTGTTTAGTCTCTCACCACATATCCTAAGTTGCCACAACAGAATCCTTTTTAATCCATACTGCTAAGTACTTCACTTTATCACGTCCCCATAAATATGGATACTGCTGAACCAGTTTGTCTGTGGGTACATAATTTATGGCTATTACCTTTGTTTAGCTTCATTAATTTTGTATCCTGAAAAGATTTGAAACTACCTCAAAATGTTCCACAGCACTGCA
>NC_056728.1:1932952491-1933039991 GCF_019279795.1 Protopterus annectens | reverse complement strand
GAACAAGTCCGCTTCTGCATATTTGCCAACAATAAGGCTTCTACCTTTTTGTTCAATGGCTGGTTTACTGACTAAATTAAGCATAAGGAAATTAATTTCTTGCAGATCTATACATTTCCACTAATCAGGCAAAATTATGCATCCCAGCCCTAATGATGTTATGGGCCTGTCGATTAATTAAAAATAAAAAATGAGTGTATGCTGCAGCAAAAGTGAGAGAAGCACAGTGGTGCACATAAGCCTGGCTTCAGTGTTTTGCACAGGTTTGTTTTGATTCTTTTGTCTACTTATCCATTCTAGCATGTACTAGAGGAGTATAGGACGAAGTACTACAAATAAATAAGTCTACTGTAAAAATGATTCCGAGTGAAAGAGTATGAAACGTTTTTTTTTTTCATTAACATAGGCATTAAAATGGTAACAGTCTGAAACCAAGAATGTGAAGCTTTTGCTGTATCCTTGCCACCTAACATGAAGCATTACTATTATTACCACATAATCCCATTACACAAATAACTGTCTCATAAGAAGAATCTATTCACACCAGTTATGTGTATAGGGCAGGCTGCTGAGTATATAAACCATGTAAATGCATCCAGTGTATTTTCTGCTGATAGGTTATGCCTGACATTATTGTTATGGGTATCAGTAGGTCCATTGTCTTTTCACTGCCTTCAATTGTTACTGCTAAAATGCTATTGATCAAACTGCTGTTTGGTATACTCCAAAAAAAGTTATTTTGTACGCAGGTCTAAATAGTCTCAGTATGTTAGTCCCGTGACTAGGTGTATAGGTTCATAGACAACTACTGGGCTTGCTGCCCCTGTGGCCATTTTAGGTCTAGTCAATTTCTTTCAAAGGTGAGAATCAGAATCAAACCTTGCACCTTGAGTCTATGAGATAAACACCTTAACCATTATGCCAACATCCACCCCCCCCCCCAACTTGTAATCTGATTTTTCGTTTT
This sequence comes from Protopterus annectens, assembly GCF_019279795.1. Lineage (NCBI taxonomy): Eukaryota > Metazoa > Chordata > Ceratodontiformes > Protopteridae > Protopterus > Protopterus annectens. The sequence goes on along the minus strand of NC_056728.1, from coordinate 1,933,039,024 downwards.
CCGGTAAAGCTGATTAAGTGATAAAAATTCTCAAACCTTATTACGCACTTGTTGTCTGAATTTCTGGAATTTTATATTGCTATTTATAGTTGCTAGTTTTGTCAGGGTTTATCTGAGTAGCATCGTTTGTATAATAATCTTGTTAATGTTTACAGACTAAATAGCTATTTGATGTTTAGCTGAATATCATTTCAAATTTTATGTAGACCAAGGCAGGCATGTGTTTTGTGAGTAAATGGGAATTAATTTGGTCAGTAAATTTTCTCTCTGATTTTCAAGGTGTAGTACACATGATTTGGTATCATTCATCGCAGCCAGTTGATCAAGTGACAGCCCATAGAAATAGACGGCATTTGAACTGCCCATTAATATAACTCCTAGGCAACTTATTAATATATTAAATTTCTAGTCAGATAGCTACATACTTCAGCCTAACTTATACACAATGGCAATACTTTTGAATACTTACATTTTTCAGGACTCTGGAACAAAATACCAATCCATGTCAGGCAGAGCCCCTCACTGACCCTCTTCAAGAGGAATCTTGATGAATGGATGGGAGATCGTAAGTTTACCCCTGGGATCTCTTATGTGTTGCTGCTTGACAGAGGTACAGTAAACAAACCTTAAAAGGGCTACCTTCTGTGACCTACTATACAGAGGCAGAGTCAACTAATCTAAAAGGGTGGCAAAAGCCAAACATACTCTGGCTAGGCTTATAAATGCCCTAGGGAAGATAACCTAGTATCAACCTATGAACCTATGACAGTATGGCTACTGCAACAGAAAACTAAATATGTTGTATGCAGGACATAGCTTTAAGTACAGGAATGTACCATAAGCGATATGTCTGCCATGATGTAAGCTTCTTCTTGGGAATTGCAGCATAGAACTTGAAGATTTAACAACTAACTTGCCTGATGCGTCATCTATTGTTTCCAATACATTTATGAGAAAATCCATGGTGAGGGAATTGTTTTGTGGGTTGCTGAATGTGCTACTCAGTGAAAAAGAGGAACTGTTTATAGTCAGAGATGACTGCAGTCAGCAACAAACAGATGCTCTTAAACTTGTCTGTATCACATTTCTGACATGTACATGTCAATATTTCACAAATAAATATTATATTGCTTTGTATTTCTTGACGCTTTGTGATATAAATATATATATATATATATATATATATATATATATATATATATATATACACACACACACACACACACACACACACACACACACATATACATATATATATATATATATATATATATATATATTGGTAAAAGTGTTGAACCACAAATTTCTTCCATATTTCTGTTTACTATCAGAAACTACAATATTTATTTAACTAAATAATTGACTACAGCAATGCCTCTCAAGCTGCAGAGAAACTTCCTAGTAAGCTGAAAATGTTAGATCCAGAAGAAAGATCCACTGTGTAACGTGGAAACATGAAACTTTGCATTCAAATGTATAAGTCATGCATGTCCTTAATTTGCAGGTCAGTGATTTCTCATTTGATGAAAATACCATCCAGTACCTGTATCTCATCTTTTTCCAAGTAGTTTTTTTTTTCCTTCTTTTTTTTTTTTTTTATACTGTCTACATGGATTAGATTACCGCATCATAAAAGAAAAAAATATAATGCATAGAACACTTTCTTCTCTTTTGACAAAGGGTGCTGAGAGGGTGTTTCTTTTATCAGAATTTACCAGACTAGTGACTTCTGATGCATGTGATATTCTTATATTTTCTGTTATGATAATAGTTCACTGGTATATATGCAGGATCTTGGCTGCTGCACTATAAAATCATCAAAATGTGTTATGCAAATCAAACAGTGGTCATCCCAAAGTCAGTATCTGCTTATGCAAGTCAAACAGTGGTCATCCCAAAGTTAGTATCTGCTTATGCAAGTCAAACAGTGGTTATCTCACAGTCAGTATCTGCTTATGCAAGTCAAACAGTGGTTATCTCACAGTCAGTATCTGCTTATGCAAGTCAAACAGTGGTCATCCCAAAATTAGTATCTGCTTATGCAAGACAACAACCTTAGCATCTGTGAACACTGATCCAAAAAGACCTCTAGAGCAATCAAATACTTAAGGTTAGAAGGGGATTAGAGCTGTTATAGTAACATATCTTAACATTTGATAAAATAAAGCTATTGCAATATGTAAGAATAAGACGACAAATTCCAGCATTAGTTTTGTTGTGAAATACATATGTACAAGTGTTTCATGCTATGATGAATAGCAGACACTAAGGGGGGCCCTAATCTGCAGTATTCCCACCCAACCATGAATGCAGTGTCATGAGTGGCCATTAACAGAAATGCAAAACAATCTCCTGAGATATGGCAAACTCCTATCACATCTAAATATTCTCTACACTGTGAGCTCCAGTACAGGGGTATAATTAATGACTCCCCATGATTTTAATTACCTTACTGAGAGCATATGCCTTCTAATGGCAACTTGCCAACAGTAACTGAGATTTAACCATACTTTCTTAATGAGCATACATGTTTACAGTGTTTTCCAGGAGAGCCTGCTGATAACTCTTGAAAGACAGTAACCCTTAACTGTCTTAATGATATGTTACAACTAGTCAGACTGCTGATATGAAGACCTCAGTCACTGATCACACCTTTAATTTGTAACCATTATTACTACATTATAGCTAATGGGCAAACAGTCTCTATCTCTCTCTTCAAGAATGCAGACAGCAGGAGTCACTCCAATGGTCTGAGGATACCCATCAGTACATAAATAAGGCATCAGTCACAGCCTCTGTCAGAAGTACAAATGAAAATCATTTTGTAAATGGTTGATTTCATATCAACACACTGTTCACAGAAAAGCTTTACTTGCATGTTTAGATGCTATTTTCTATTACATATGGTTGATGACCAAAGTTGCAGGATGTATCTACAGCCAAACATGTCAATAATTCAAGTGTTTTGATGTAGATTCCTCTGAAATTTAGTATTCTAAAAGTCCAAATAATATACCCAGACAAACAGAAAGAAAACAGGAGCAGCTGTTAGAAAGAGTCTGCAGCACCAAATATCAGTCTAGGATAACAGTAAATGGAAATGTATAGCAGTGGCTCTGCAGAGGTTAGATATATTTCAAATACAAACAGAATTCATTGTTCCTATTGAAACAAGCTACACCTGTTCAGATGGTTCTGTTCCATGATGATATTATACAGATTCTGAAGGAAGTGTTAAATTGACAACCATAAACAATGTCATATATTACTGATAAAAGTACTAAATTCTGTATTTTTTATGAAATACACAAGTATATGCCATTTAAAATGCAAGACAACATGCATAGTCTGACATACTCAATGAATGAAGAAACAACAGGCAAAAGGTAAAATATATATGTAGAAGGAGATGTTTTGAGCCACATAATTTAAAGTTAGCATCTTGTAGAACACAATTAACAAAGTTACAGATTGCTTAGACATAATATGCACAAATAATATAATATAGGTGCAAGATACCTAAAGCATTTTAAAGATGTTACACCAGTGATTACCACCTATAAGTGGACAATCACTTTTTTGAATGTATGCCTACAGTGTAGACATAGATTAATGACACTGCACAAATAGTTTGCATTACAAAACCCTCTCAACTTTTGTCACGTGTTGTTAAGTTCAGTGTTATTGCTGCTAATAATTATTTTATTTTATTTATTTAACATTTGTTAACTAGGAAAGTCCGACTTGGAATGAAGCCAATTTTCAGCGAAGGCCCAGGGAGAAATGCTCCAGATGCATGTCTTTGTAACATGGGAGGAAACTGGAGCACCCAGAGGAACTGATATGTACAAAAAGAACTCAGCTTCCACAACCAGATAACTCTTTAATAAAATAAAATAAAGTAGAGAAAAAATGGTAAGCGCTTTTGTGACCTCACACTGTCGCTTCATCAGACAAAGAACATTGAATAAAGACCATATTATATACAAGTCACTAATTAAACAATCATCTGATGTCATCAATTCAAACATTTTTTAAAGAAACAGAAAGTAAAAACTAACGTAAAACTCAGTCCCTCTATAATATATAAATATAAAGTAAAAGCATATTATGACTCACATTAAAAATGTATGGATAAAAACATGTTAATAAAACATTTAAAAAAGCAAGTAACTAATGTTTAAGGTGTCTCAGTTTTAAAAAGAGGTTAAATAAGTAACAGTAAAAAAGTTTCAACTTCAACCAGATACCTCAGAAAAAAAATAAAATCTGTCAAAACAGCAAAAACACTGAGGTAAGGCTCCAGGCTTCAAAGGTTTATTGTTCATAAAAACACACCTGAAGAAGCCTACTGGGTGAAAGTGCTTGTGTCTTGTTTTTATGAACAATAAACCTTTGAAGCCTGGAGCCTTACCTCAGTGTTTTTGCTGTTTTGACAAATTTTAAAAAGAGTTTGACAGAAAAGGTGCCATTTAGACCTGGTGGTTTTTCAGCATTTAATAAAAGAATCCACTTTTGTTCTGCTGCTTCTGTAATACTGTCAATGTCTCATCCTCGTAGATTGGCCTCTATGACTTGTATAACAAAAAACTTCAAAGTATGTGAAGGATCTGTTGAAATGACATGACTAGCCAGTGCATTATTGGCCTTGTGTTTTCTGATGTCCCTAATGTGTTCCAGAATCCGATCTGTTAATTGCCTGTTGGTTTTGCACCCAGAGGAAACCCACACAAATGCAGGGAGGACATGCAGACTCCACACAGAAGTAACCCCAGCCGAGAATCAAACCAGGAGCTTATTGCTGAGAGGCGACAATGCTACCACTGCACCATCTGTAGTAATCATAATAATTATTATCTGAAAATATAATGTGGAGTGCAGGGTGATGCATTTGCCTTAGAACATCTGCCCAGGCACACCAATGATCATTATATATCTTCCACAGAAGTTACAAAATAAGAACATACCACTTTGGCTGACTTTTAAGATGCCCACATAGTTGCTATATTATGCAGGAAAATGTAGGATATCCAAACTGATAATAACCACTATATCATTATGGGGTTGTAAAATGTGTGTCATAAAAAAGGGTAGGACAGTCGCCAATGAAACCAACACCAGATGGGGAAATAGAGGAAGTATTCTAGGATGAAAGGGGATACATGAAAGATCAAACACAAATTTTGGTGACTGGATAGTGTGCAGAGTTATGAATGGTAATGCAATTTTGAAGAGCAGTCCCATTTTTATAGACCTATGCAAATGCACAGAAGTGTGTAAGAAAAGGAGATAAGGGTACTAACCCATGATACCAAGAGAAGTTATGTGGGGTACATTCATAAGCACAGGGCAGTGCAAGTAGGTAGAGATGAATGATGCATATACAAAAGGGCGGCAGTGGTGAAGAATACATACAGCTAAGACAAGATAAATGGTGTCTTGAATGAAACCACAACACTGAGAGTGAAACATCTTCAGACAAGAGGAAAGGACACAGGTGGCAAAGGGTGTGTGTGTGTGTGTGTGTGTGTGTGTGTGTGTGTGTGTGTGTGTGTGTGTGTGTGTGTGTGTGTGTGTGTGTGTGTGTGTGTGTGTGTGTGTGTGGTGGGGGGCAATACTGACAGCTCCCTATGTTGTTCCAGGGGAAGGGGTGGTTACTTAAGTAGTTTTGTGCCAATTTTCTGCACTGAAACCCCATGAATGTGGCCTATGGATATTGCTGGTATGGATCACAAATAACATCTTACTTGATATTCTCATCAAGATGGGGTTCTTTACCAAAGTAGGGTGGCACTGTTCATGCAAGTGCTATCTTAACCACATGAACCCGTACCATCTGACAAGGAAACACCAACTGTGCATCCCATTTGCTAGAGAGACACTGTATTACACATATCAAGAGACAGAGATGCTTTGTTCTGCATAGGAAGAAGGTTTTGTCACAATTTGTTTGCTGCAAGGTATGACATATAAAAGTCACACGCATTCTTCACAAACTTCTTGTCTTGCTCATAGCAGTCATTAATCATCTTGTTAAAAATCTGTTATTAGTTGAGGTTCTAAAGCTGACTGATTTTAGATGGCTCTACTGCCTGTTCCATGGCATTTATAGTGAATGTCACATTTCGCATTATGTCTCTTTTTCCACATGCAAGCACCCTCCTACCAGTATGTTTCTGTGTTTTGTGTACCACACTGATTTTTGCTTTTATCACTTACTGACATCATGTTGCTCCATTTGTTTGTAAAGCCCATATGCCACACCACTGGCAATATCTGTGAACCTCCTTATGTTATCTGTTGGTCTGCTTCAAATTAAAGAAACCCCATATGAATGAATCTCACATTACTGGGACAAATTAGTCGAAACTACATAACACCAGAAATTTTAAAGTACGAATCCCATATACGCAAAAATATGTTACTGACGTGTAGTCAGTCACAGCACTTTAAAAATAGATATAAACACACCCTTTTCCTCAAGGTCGTGTGATCTCAGAGTTCATATATTTAATTTGCGGGGGGGTGTGGGTGGCACAAATGAAGGATAAAAATAATTGTATTCTTTTCTTATCATGATTACTGTGTCACCTGTAAATTATGAAGGCTATCCCCACTTCAGTGGAGACCAGTCTGTGAACTGCGAAGTGCGTTTCTTATAAAAAGACATAGTGCTGGAAAAAACAGAGTGATGGATTGATTGGAGACATCCAGGGAGCATTATTTCGCTTATATTGGATTCGTACTTTTAAATGTCTGGTCTTATGTGGTTTTGGCTAATTTGTCTCAGTAATGTGAGATTCCTTAATATGGGCTTTCATTAATTTGATGTAGACCCATTATTTTTATACGTGTTCACACTGATTCAGTCCACATGGTATTATTTAAAGGATTACAGACTGTTACAGCATGCACATGTGGATAGCACATCATACTACACATGGCATAAACTTGTTTGGGAATCCAACAAATGAGGCGTATCCACTGCTAAGTGAAAGGATTTGGGTAAGACGGCATGTACAGCAGGGTGCAGTCTAATAGTTACATATAAATCTAAAGCCAGACAAAGAAACAAATGTGAAAGTAGCGGCTGTTGCAATAGTGATATCGTATTATCCATGCCGCAAAGTTATAAGATGCATATATCTACCAGCATAGACTTTTTGTACTTGTTTTTTGGCTTTTCCCGGTTAGGGGTCGTCACAGCGAAATTCCAGTCTGCTAATGATTGGCAGTTGATTTTTACATACCGAGTTGCCAGCCCTGATGCACAACCTTCAACGAAGGAATGCCCATTCACGCATGTCTCCATGCAGAAGACGCTCTAGCTGAGAGTCGAACCGGACAGCGTCTTAATGTGAGGCGACAATGCTACCGCAGCATCAGCATAGACTACTGCATTAAATCAGGAGAGAAAAAGCACAATGTCTGCAGCTGTACTTAAATAAAAAGTGATATAGATAGGAAAATATTGGAGATAAACATCTACCATTAGAATTATGACTAAGAGGGGAAAGAAATCTAGAATATAAATTAAATTTAAAAACATTTACAAAGTATAATTAAATGCAAACAGACCTGCCACTCTTCTATAAGTTATTGAATTAAATGTTTGCATTTATATTAATTTGCAGAAGGAATCTTACTTACATTACCACAAACTGCAAATCAGGGATGCATTGTGAATGTGCCACTATATTCACAAATATGCACAAGTTCTATACATATAGAAAACATCCCTGCTTAGCGATATCAGTGCTAAGATAGAAGGACAAGCAGTATGGCATGCCACACATTTCTCAAGGTAACGCTACATTTACCTGCTTTTCCTGCCACGACGTAGCGCAGTGTGACTGGGGGTAGTCACTATATTCTCGTTATCCTCATACTCACCTATGCTCGACAGGCATTACATTTGTTTCTTTGGGGTGCCTTCATGAGCAAACAGTGCTCAAACTGTGGGTAAATTATGAATTTCCCCATTCTGACATCATGAATTACCATAATGAATCAAGAAAGAGCTTGTTTATTTCACATTTCTAAAAGAGGATTTAATTCAGGTTGTTTCCAGAAGGGAATAAGTGATGCTCAACTTATATTTTTCTGCATAGGTTTCTGTCAGGTGGTCTTGTTTTCTGCCACATCCAACATACATAGGTGGGCTAGTGCAGAGTGAGTGACTCCGTGCATCCTGCAAAGGACCATCATACCATCCAGAATTAGTTGTCTAACTTATTCCAGTCTGAGAGTCAGGATAGGCTCTCTCTCTCTTCAACTCTGAATAGAGTAAATCAGTTACTAGAAAATGAATGTATGAAATATGCAGTGTTAACCAGAAGATGCTCTGTAGCAAAATTGTCATGTGTCATTTGTAAACTGAACTAATCGTGACTTACAGCTGTGATTAAAAAGATCTAATCCTTCTAATATAGCTCTATGTATTTTGGAGACTAATTTTAAGTTAGCAGCTTTTGTTTTTCCACACTGCTGACTGTTGCATAGCAGAGTGTGTTATGAATCATGTCACCTGTCTTGCACCGGGCAATCTGTGTCAGTATAGCTTCTTTCTTTTTCTTTCGCACTTGACAATTCTGTAATAATTGTATTTTTGCTATAACCCTAGACTCCTGAACTTGACTGTATCTGTGAAGTACAGTTTTTCTGTATTAAACATTTTTTCAATTTGTCTGAGACATGGAGCTTTTCAAAGGGCTTCCAATAGTAGTTTATTCAGATATATTGTATATTTCTGTCCAAGGTTGGTGCAAAAGTATTATCTGTAGTTTTATGATCTGTCATCATCTTCCGTGAGAGAGAAATGTACGGTAACACATTTAAATCTTGTTTCAGCACTGACCATATCGGGCCTGTTATATAACTCACTTCCCCTTTGTTGTCATGGATATTCTCGACTTCTATGCACCTCTTCATAATCCGACTTCTTATTATGTGGTTCTCTGTTTAAATTGACTGCAGTATGCTTTCAAATATGTCATGTCTGTTGCAATTTTTCATTTTACTGAAAAGTATCCATTGGTAATATTGCCAGTGGCATTTTTTATATGACAGCAACTTACTAACAGCAGCGAACTGCCATCTGTCATTTTTCTACATATGTCGCTGCTGACATTGCCCCGTGGTTTCATAGAGCAGTACCAAGTAATTGATTTCACAGCCACTATGATAAGATCTGAAATTCATTTTTGTACATGCACCACATAAACAATTTCTTCCATAATTCCTTTCTGGTCATTTCTGGATGAATCATAATTATGTAGATAACAACAAGACATTAACTACATTAGAAAAATGATTTTGTTTTAGCCATTTCATACTGGTGTCCTTGCATGTCCATATAATTTAATTCTACTGACAGATACATGCAGCAACATCTTTTCTTTTGTCTTAATAAAAAGCCTGTTAGACAAAATAGCAATAGTTTAATTAGTAATACTGTTGCCTTTTTAAAATTATTTGTTCTGTTGTTTTCTGTGAAATAATTACAAATCAGCCATATGTCATTGACCATTAATGATTAATTCTTTACACTGTGACAAGATCATAAGCACCGTTTCCAAGAAATACAAAAGGTATAACGGTCAGTTAAATTTCTAATTCCCATGAATGTCATCGTAGAACACAGCCACATTTATTTTATTGTACCTAACAATCCCAGCACTGCTATCGTGTAACCTTAACCCTTCCAGACATCCCTGTCTTGTCCTCTAAACTGAAACAATGAAGATACCATCTATGCCTCTGTGACCATGTATTAGTTAAAGTAGACAACACTATTGATGCCAGAGCCAAAATAACATAAAAAGCACAGCATAACATAGCCTGTAATATATGCCACTATTGCTGGTTGGTGTAGCCAAACCCATTCTGGCTAAGGTTTATGATCCAGGTACATAACTCAAGCTGTCTCAGACCTGCCTGTAAATACCTTTACAGCTTGCCTCCCAGCCCAAGTAGAAATTGCCTTGCCCAAGACTTAATACTCAAACCAACCTGCCCCATGCAGAGGCCAGTGAAAATAACCAGGTGAAAACAAGGGAGGAAAACTGCAAGGTGACTGCCCTTGAAATGAAACTTACTAGGAGAGAGCAGGCAGGACACTATGAGCCACTGCCAAAAGTGGATCATTGCTCAGTGAAACTCACCTACATGATGGGGGGGGGGACTTAAGTCTCCACCCCACCACTCAGCAAAAGAACAAACAGGATTACAGATAAGTCATCCATGTGTTGGTAACTGCACAACCACTTCACATATATCATCTTGAATGTTTACATTCCTCTACATCTACCTCATCCTATTCCCTTCATCCCATTCATGGCATATCTAGTTGCGTGAGTTGCAGTCCGTCATCCTTATCTCTTTAATGCCTTTCTGCCACATGATGTGATTATCGTGTCAGATTTGTACTCAAGTCCCTCATAATAGGGCCTGTAACCACATATTTCTGACTCTGTATCATAAAATGCTGGGATTCTTTCCAGTTTACCATTTACTGCCAGGAAAATGATGTCTGATTCATTATATATGACCCTTTCCCCACCTTTGACACTGGAGTCAGGTCATTCAACAACCCCAGCTGCCTAATATAAGGCATACAAATTCTTCTTTTTCACCCTTAAGTATTCTTCACTGATACTTTGATAAATTGCTGTTAGAGTGATGACATAAGCAAGAATTCCTAGCTACCATAACTGCAGTTTGGTCCCTCGATTTCTCCTCAGGGACTTTTTAATAAAAGAATCAGAAGCAAGTATCCATGCTGCTGGGTAACCTACTCAAAATAAATCACATTCTCTGCATTGAAATGAATATTATGGATATGTTTAATTAAAGACAGATTATTTACAAATGATAAGCTATTATCATCACCTTATAGAAATATAAAATATTACTGCATGAAAAAAAAAAACAAATCTCCCGCAGTAGTAGGCTACGTTTTAAAGTTATGAATGATCCTTAAAACAAAATGCAGCATTTCTTTTAGTTTGATTTCTCTGACAATATTTTGTTTAGTATTGCTACAGTAAATAAAATACTGCTACTTAAAACATATTTACTGACAGAGTTCTTCTCAGACTTGTTATAGCCAGCTGTAGTCCTTCGAATACAGTATATTAGAGCTTTAACTAGTTCCTTTAACAAAAATGTCCATTGTTGCTCTGTGAAAAAAAAATGTTCAAGTATCACAAGCAGAAATGTTAAAATACTTTGCTTAGAAAACAGCTATCTGTTCATTCATTTCCTCAGTGAGACAAAAGTTGTTATGCAATGATGTAGAAATGTTGCCTTTAACTAATTATTGTATTCATGAAAATAAAAGCAGTCAGATCAGATACAAATAGCTGCAAAAAATCTGGCTGCCTTTCAATAGAGTAAAAAGTAAAAGTAATCACATTTAAAATAGAATAAAAGTAGCTAATTTATATTGTAATGAAGAAAAAAAAAGAAGGAACCAATCAGTTAACATTCAGGCTGTCAAACTACATGTTTAATAAGAGTTGTAGAAAGTAGTAGCTATATATATTAGATTGGCACTGGCAATGAAACTGTAGTTTAGGATTTTATTTATGCATGTATATACATGATACACCTCTCTCTCAATATATATATATATATATATATATATATATATATATATATATATATATATATATATATATGGATCTATGTCAGAAACTCAAAATTCATACGGATAAGACCATAAGATCGAGTTTCTGAAAACTTGATCATCAAAAAAAAAAATCTTTTTTATGTTTATGCAGGGTTATCAGTTACAGAAGCTGACAGAATAGAAGGCTTTATTATATGGAGTAATTTTAAGTTTAAGACTAATGCCTTAAGCTAATGCATTAAATGTTATTGGATTAAACTTTAGGATCTTTACAACAAGAAATAATCAATGTCATTTTAGTTTGTTTATAACATATGTTTGACCATAAATTCAACCCATCATGGAGGAAAACATTGTTTTGCTCCTACAAGAAAGGTGATATCCTGGTTTTAGAATATGTTCAACAAAAATTTACAAGGCCCATCATTACTTGTGCAGATAAATTATACCTGTCTAGACTGGAAAGTCTAGGCCTCTTTTCAATTAGTGACAGACATCTGAGAGGTAAACTTTGTTTAGCCTACAAGGGGCTTTGGAGTGAAGAATATCAATCTCTATTAAATACTGAACTGTTGAATACAAGCATATTAACCAGAGGTACATATTTTATTTACAGGACTGAGTCAAGGACAGTCTTAAGAGCCAACTGTTTAATGCAGTCATTGTTTCAACTGTGGAATAGGATTCCTTTACATATTTGACAGTGTTCTTCTTTGCAGATACTTAAAAAAATAACTTGATACCTGGTTGGGTCCCAGGATATATACAATCATTAAGGAGTCTGTGTTCTGAATAGCCTTTGGCCCTCATGCAGGAATTAATGAGCAACTGAACCATTGAACAATTACTTCATTTCATTTATTCTCTGATTGTTCAGGTCACAGTAGGGAACCAAAGCTAATTCTGGCACCTGATTGGCATAAGGCTGAGAACGTAATTATTGATGGAGGCACTTGCCACATGAACCTATTTGCATTTTAGAGGATTATCAGTTCTCCTATGGTGCATCTTTGGGATGTGGGATGAAACAAGGCCACCCAGAAAAAACTATGATGCCACAGGAAAGACAGGCAGACTCCCCATTAATTACATGACAGAAGGAGATGAGCTGGACAAACCAATGCTTTGATATAGCAAAGCTAACCATTGCAAAATAATGTAAATAAATATATTGTGTCACATCTACGAATAAAAACAATGAAGGCAAAGTACTTTTACTAAATGTAAAAAAACTCAGACCCATTCTTCAGGGGAGTAATGTCAATAATAAAACAGCAAGGACATAAAAACAAGTGCATAATAAGAGCATTTGCACTTAAACTCATTATAACAGTACTTAGTGAAGTTAGCGTGAACTACATACTAATGAAATGAGTTTCAAATGGCATGTTAAAATCAATAAATCATACTAAGATATGGATTAAAGAAATATTATTAAAAAATACAAGGAAAAAGGATATGTGCTTTCATTTCTTAACAAACCAATGAGTCCTGTTCTGACCAAATATAGAAATTAAAATTCATTGAGTAAATCGTGAAAAGTAATATCATGACATATGACTTGCAGCAATAAAAAAATTACATTTGTAATACACACATCAAGAAAATATGTTCTTGAAAAAGGTTCCCTTGATGGTAATCAATGGCCATAATAATGGAATGACAAAGTGTAATACCCTAGCATGTTACCAAGTACATTCATTTCAAAAATATCATGGAAAGAAGACAAATAATAGCAATAACAGTATCTAAAGCAGAACCCCCTTTAAGCCAATATGACAAATGCAGCACTGAGGCCTTTAAATCAAGAGGAACATCAAACAACTTGGGAAAAATCACCATACGCACTCAGTATAAAGAACTTAATTGAATGAAAAATACATTACACATTACCAAAAAGAATACAACAAAATCTATGTTAGAAATCAAAACTGTAACAGTATGTAACCAAGATGAAGAAAGATGGGGAATAATATAAAACATATCTTTGGTGATAAATAATCCTGAAAATCCAAACATCTTAGAACCATTAATTTTCAAATACATCATCAGCTAAGGAAGAGTAAACATCTCTCTTTGACCCACCCCCACAGCATTTCAGCTCCTGCCCTATCAGTCTTACTTGCCTTCTTTGCCTGTTCATTTGCTCCACTTGTTCAGTTAACCCTTTCCTTGCAGCACCTCTTGTTACTTCTGTCCTGATCTACCACTCAACGATATGTGCTTATCCCCAGTAACCTATCCTTCAATTGCCGTTTGCAATGACAAGTAACTCTACAAATTGCTTTCTGATCTTTACTTCATGCTTAATTTCCTTATGTTGTTCCTGATGCTTCACAATTGGTTGTTACTGTACTGTATGATGTTGTCCCACTTTGTTGAATCCACAGTTTGATATGTTGCAGACATATATACATTTATACTCATAGGGTTGAAGGTTGGCATAACATACCTCAGAGATAAGAAGTACAGCATTTGATTCTAACTAAGGAAAATGGTTAAGCTTAAAATGGTCTGCAAGGGTAGCTAGCCCAGTAATTGTCTATGGCCATGCATATATATTAGCGGTCCACCTGCCTCCACCCCAAAAAAATGCCAGCTTTCCCTCTCCCCTTCTGTGTTTTCCTTAGCAGTTTCCCATATGCAATTCTTCTGCTTGCTTCCCTTTTTTCTATACTGTTCTATACTCCAGTTTCCAGTCACCGTCTAGATAATAATAGTTTTTAATAATCCTATAAGTCTTCTCATTGGCACAACATCCTTCCCTAGCTTGCCACATTTATACATGCATAGCCATGCAAAGACAGTTTAAGGCATGTGCAAATCCCATCCATACACAATGATGATGTCCTTAATGCATTTCTTACTCATTGCTGGGTTATATTCCTTCACCTCAGACCTCGTTCTTGCTACGAGCAGGATTTCTAGTGAGATGCTTTTTCTACACAGTTTTTCCCTTCTTAATTATACACACAATCAGTAAATAGTGACTAAATTTGCACATTTGTGAATCTTAACCTAAAAGTTTTACAGTTCTGTTAGGAATATTAATTTGAATGTCTTGCTGTGGAACAGTGGAAGCAAAGTCAAGATTATTCCAACAAGGTCAGATTGTGAGCCCCTATAATAGTTATTTCAAATGCCTTCTGAAAATGAACTCAGAAATATGATTTTGTTACAAGTAAAAGCTTTGGTAATCAAGAACAAAGGTTGGTTTTAAATAACTTAAGAAAAGCTAATACAGGTGAGGAATCAGCAAAGAAAAAAGTGGTTACAGTTGTTATAGAGGAATGGATTTACTTAAACCAGTTGACAATAACCGTATGACTTACACATATTTATTTATTTCAGTATGATAACCAGGTAATGGACTGGTCATTTTAACCATAAATAAAGAGTAAAATGTAATAAAGGAGTACTAGAATGAAATAGAATAAAAGATCACATCTACATTTTATGTATGATAATATCTACATTTTTCTGTATGAAAATATTATCCCAACATGTGAGAATATAATAAAGCTAGGATAGTTAAGTGACGTGGTTAACCATTTCCTTAAAAAGTGCATACAAACTCCTTTTAACTGATGTGGTTAACCGTTATCTTGAAAATATGTTCACACTACTTCAACAGTTAGATTATGACGTATGTTTATGATGTATTATTGGATGATCTACTTTGTAACAGTGGCATCTCTGAGGAGTTATATTCTTATTTTTAAGTTTTCACATTGAATTCACTATTGTTTTGTGCCATCCTGAAAATAAATAAGAGCTTGGTAAGAGTTTTGAACTCTAAAATAAATTTCAGCACTAATGAAGTGGTTCATATTTAAACGACTGACTTAGATTTCTTGTATGCATATGGACAAATATGTCACTTTAACAGTACATGGATCACCTTTTCCTATGGCTAATTAAAATGTAACTCTAATTAATGCATTGGCCCATTCCAAAACCATCTTAAAACAGAGGCTAACACTATGATGCCTCGGAATTACTGTAATCACCACAATGTTTGAGCTAATGGGAACTGCAATGAAACTGAAAGTGGCAATGAGATAAATTATTTTATTCATTTAAAAGAAATATAAAGAGATGTGTATACCTCATTTTATTGTAGTATAGTTTCATTGGTGCAAAAGGATAATTGAAACAGAAGACTGCAGTCTACTGGGAAACAGCAAGCCATATAGTTTTTTAACTAGGTTTCATAAACAAGCCTGCTACTAACAGAAATCACACAGTTAGATGATAACACATAAACAGAACGTAAGAGAAGGTTAAACTTTATTTTCACAGAAAAAAAACAAATAATTGAGCTAGATAGTGACACAAAAAAAAATCTTATGTTGGAGACAGCGACAATACAGATTTCAGAGTTACACAAAGGTACTGTGTATAATAATACATGACAACTTAAATGCTTTCTTATTATAGATGGAAAGGGAGAAGACATTTGCCATGAATGATATGACAGCATGACTGACAGCCATCAAAATGATCCCTACATGCTAAGTAGATACTTTGTGCAAAATAACAATGCAGACTTTGATATAAATATATACCTCTGTTTCCAAGGCACAAAAAAAGTCATGTCCACTCAGAAGTATTATACTATGGTGTGTCCAGTGGCTAAGAAATGTAAATTACAGAAATTAATACAATAATATGACACAAATAATCTCATATGGTTTTAGAGGAAATGTTTCCCTAGGTGAAGAACTGCTTGGGGCTACATTTCCTCCCTTTGTGCACTATTCCCTCCCGTAAAACCATGGCCCCGTTTTCTCCCTCCCCTTTGCACACTATTCCCTCCCCTGGTACCAAGCCCCTTTTTTGTCCCACCATTCTGTCCTCCCTGCACTACCCAGATCACATTTTCCTTGTTTTCTCACAGTTTGCCTTATTCTCTCAGTTTTTTTTCTGTATCCTTTTAATACACCCTATCTACTCAAAATTGCACTGTAATAAATGTGGATAAAAAAACTGATTTAAGACAGAGGTCTGGAGCCCCTGCATGCCATGGTGTTCTAGATGTTCCAAGATGTATTTTCCAGCTTTTTCCCCAACCTATAGCCCAGTGAAAGCACAAAAAAAATGTCATGACTGCAGAAAGAAATGCAGTCTTATTGTTTTTCTTACATGGAATAAATAATTTATCCAAGCGTCAATGTTCAAGGCTAACAGTGTTTAATAAAAAACAAGAAGACCAATACTTGCAGTACACATAAGTCAGATAAGGGAATAGTGTTTGTCTCCATATGACCCTAAAAAGAAAAGAGAGTCACCTTTTTTGTGCAACTCTTATGCAATTGACCACAGTTGTATATTTAAAGCTGCTGCTATCATATATCTAAACAGCATGCCAAAAGACAACCACCTTTGATCTGTGAAAGAACAGGCAGAACATATTTTAAGCAGTTGCTGTCAGACATGTATAAACTGAATGTCCTGTACCACCACCTCCAAAGCTAGACATCTGTAGACACCTTTGATGTTCAAATGAGAGTAAATTGGAAAAAGATAGCAAATGCATTCCAATTTGTTGCTCCAAGAAAGCAGACTAACCTTATACAAGCTATATGGATACTCTCTGCACACCTCAGAGGTCTGAGTGTGAGGAACAGTAAAGAAACAGTGTCCACAATGTCTCATCTCCCCACATAAGTATCAATGACCTTTTGTGTACACTGTTGATGTTTGATTGTAAGGGAAATTAAAGAAATAATCACCAAACCACCTTCATCCCTCTAACCACTATCTGTGCAAACGTCTTAACAGGACTGTGTTTTTACTAGGTATACACCAAGGTAAGATGCCACCTACAAGAATGTATCAAAATCCAGTTATACAGTCTGGATTAAAGGGACTGCCAGGATATCATGAGATCTGAAGGTCTTGATGTTCTGAGATGCATTTTATGTCTTATTTTTGAATGATGTTAACATTATTTTCTGTCAGTCAAATGATCTGTGTATATGACTGTGTATATGACTGCTGATATTGTGCATGTCCACAAATAAAAGGCATGCACACATATACTAGCATTGTACCTGCTAAGCCAGTTCTACATGCATAGACGTACATAACACTGTACACTTACCCCCGATGCAATTTCGACAGAGTACCTGTATAAAACCAAACTAGAGAAGGGGAGTGCATGCAGACTTCACACAGGATGAGATACAGCCAAGAGCCTAACCAGAGTGCCAAGTATTGTGAGATGTCAGGTGTACACATGGAAGAGAATGCCTAGAAGCTTTGCCCTCCATTCAATGTGTCCATTTTTTTTAATTTACTAAGCCTTGATATTTATATAATATGTTGGACTGTATTTTCAAAAGTTTATTGGTATCAAGGAGTTATGCTCTGTATGTATGTATTAAAGGTCTGATTTTTATCATCCTGACAGGAATTTGTAATTGTTATTTTATCAGTGGGATGTTGGGTGCAGACCATATAGCAGGAAAACATGGGGAGTGGAGACAGTGTGGTGTCAGAAGAACTAAAGACAATTCATACCCTTCTAGAACATCTCCCAGATTTACTAAAAAACACTGTGATGGATGTGCAACAAATTAGGCACATTACTACAGACAATGAAGAAAAACCACAGTGTCTGCAAAATGCCATCACTCAGCAGAACATGCTTCTATCCAATCAACAAACAGTTATAGGTATGCATTCCATTCAATTGCAAGAACTAAGAGAACAAAAACGGCTTGTGCCAAAGATCGGTTATCTAGAAATCAGAACCAGATATAACCTCCAAATAATTGGATTAACTGAGGGCTTAGAGAGTAGTAAAACTCTCCAGTTTGTGAAGAATGAACCAGCCACTGCATAAGACCCTGCATTCACCAATTATAGAGACAGCATACAGAATCAACAGCAGGAATCAATATTTCCATCAGTCAAGACATCACATTTTTAAATACCTTAACTTTAATGACTGGGATGACGTTGAGAATTGCCAGAGAAAAATGAGTATCGCCTCAAGATAGCAGGTTGTAGCATCACACTGGCAACAGACTATAGTACCTTTTAATACCATAAAAGGAAACTGATGCTTCTCTTTCTATGGACATTTAGGGATCTGGGATACAAAGTTAATTTAAGGCTCCCCACAATGGTTGCAATCATTAAGGGGTCTCTGCAAATAACCTTTCACTCTCCCCAAGAAGTCGAGTGCTTCCTGCAAACTAATAGCAATTAAGTCTAGCAGTCAAAACACGATCTGCTAGAGGCAGGAAAAGAGTTAGCTCTACCTTAAAATCCCCCTCCAAAACAAAAGTCTTAAAAAAGATAGAGAGATGGAAGCACTCAGCTATGCAGGGGAATTGCAACATCTGTTATCACAGTGAGTACTATGCTCGGATCAAGCCCTCTGACCATCAATGTTTACACTACTAGGGCAATCACCCAGTCTGTGGCCATTGACAAGGATAACATTTTTCTTCACCTGGAATATTCCCAGAAGATTTATCTCAAATAGAGTAGTCATGGAACGATCATGTGGATGTTAGCCTTCCAGTTGATGGAGGACCTGATGCAGATAGAGCTCATGTGCAGACCTTCACCAGACTATGTAAAGCCACTATAAAGGTTTGGACACTCCTTACCATCCAGGCTGATAAGAACTATGGCATGATGTGTTTCTCTATGCAGTTATGGTAGCTGAACAATAGCTAGTGCCTTTTGATTTTAAATAATAGACAAGATTGTTATTTATTTATTTTTTCTTTTGTCAGTACTGCAATGTTAACTCTGGGGCTGTTTTATGGTCTGCCTGCTCTTTGGCGACTATTTCTCTGATGTCAGGGCAGAAATAAAGGGTCTATGAATAATCAAATCTGATGATGACTGCAAACTTCATGCAGCTGTAAGTTCCCTTTCTGAGATTTAAGTCTTTTATGATAAGCTTGAACAAACCATAACCTTTGTACAATGACCATTGGTCCAGCCTTTAACTCAAAAAGGGCTATTTCATAACATATCAAGGATACACCCCTTGAGAAAGCAATTATAGAACATGAATCCTTCTGCAATTAATGTTTTTTTTTTTCATCATATATAAATCACACTCTGAGGTCCTAGTCAAGGTTATGGATTTTTTTTTTTTGCTTGTGATGCATTTATCCCAGCACATTTCCAGTTTTTTGCAACACACTTCTCTGCTTATCAAACAGGGTTATACCTCAGTTTGTTCTTTTTAAGTCTAGCCTCTATAAGAGATTGGACAGTCAATATATTATCACTAGAATATGTAGTAGCAATCTTCTTCATATGAGAAAGTCGTATCTTAAAATTTAGTGATCATTTAGATAATGTAACTTTACTAACTGCCTATGAACCACTGAATCCACTGTAAAGCAACTGTAGAACAATCCCACAGAAAAATTGTTTTTATTTAAGAAATTAAATAGAGGAAGAACCAGATAAACTCATATGAAGAAAAGATTGAAATGCTAAAAGAATTATAAGGCTATAAACGATGGGTGCCTGCAATAGTGACTTCCTATGTGTGAAGTTAAAGTCAAGATAAACCCTCAGAAAAACTTTAGAAAGTGGAACGCAGCCAACATAAGGGCTGTGAAGTGTGTGCTATCTTCTGGAGTATAACGAGACTTGACTAAGCATAAGACAACAATATAAGAGACTCTACAAAAGTTCTGTAAATTTTTAGTCATGATAGCTAGATATACAACAGAGCTATTATGATGGAAGGTATAAACAGATGAAAATATTTTGGCATAATGTTTAACAATGCAGGTTTAATAAAAGACAGAATTATTTATTTCAGAAAGAATGACCCGGAAAAGAAATACATATTTAGATGGGAACCTAGAAACCTGAAGCACCAACGGGGAAGAAAATGGGAGTCGACTTTCCACCTTCTCCAAATAGTATCACACAATCCAAAAATCAACATGTAAGACCAGTCACATGTGCAATGTACTGTGAAAGGAGAAACAGCATCAAAAGTTGCCTGTCTTTCAAGTATGTCTGTAAGCATACCATCTGCATGCAAATATCTAGTTTTGAAGACCATACATTTCTGAGGACAGCAACAAGAATGAATGCCTTAAAAATTGTACATGGTTATCACCAGAAGTCATAAAGTACTGGACTTAAACAGCATAATACAAACAGGCTTGAGCAAGGAGCTAGAGTGTGGATGTGTTGGAAATGTTCATGCTTCTCAATGAAAGTCATCGAGGAGTGCATTATTTTAAAAAGAGATCAATGCAAACAAGATGATATCAACTGAAGGTATATGATGTGTTTTATGTGCAATAAAATATGCTACATAATCATAAAATGTGTACTATATAACTACAGGACTCATTATAAAGATGTTAGAATGTCAAGCATCTTAAAAAGTTAAAGATGGCATGGGAAGAATGTAAAATGGTTCTTATTGGGGGTGTGGATAAATACAATGTCTTTTAGCAGGTTCTGCATCTTCTTGTGTATGTATGGAAATCCTCAGACTAGGCAAATTAAGAAGTCTTCTTTTGCAATTAAACATGGAACAAAAATCTAGGAAGGGCACCTATTATTGGCAATTTGTTTGATAATCCTATCAAATCGATATATTAGATTTGTCAGACAAAAGATTTTGTTGCCATGGACTTTGCCAGCTTTGGATACTGTACCCTTCTGACCAAATGGCATTACAAATTATTCCTTTTTTAACCAATTTCATCAGCTGCACAACCACTAGCATAATTTTCTACATTTCTGTTTCTCTTGCTTTCTGTGGAGCAGAATTATATCTTTCTTCTTCCATTTCTCAAGTATTCCTCTTTATTCCACAAAAGTTTTAAATTGGGCAATCTAACCTGTCACTATATCTAGAGGTTACATAGGCTGGATAACAGTGAATTTAACAACAGCAGACTCTAATTTTAATCATAAGAAAGACATTCAGCCAGATTCAATAACACCTACACTACGTAGAGACTAAGTGTACATGATCTGTATTCAAGAACATCACTACCGCATTTTTTGTGCTTTCTAGTCACCCAGAAAGATTATGCTAAGTGTATAAGTAGTCTACATTTTGTGGTGACCTTTATGAACCCCCCTCAGTATTTAAAGTTGCAAGAAAATGAGCAGGAAAATTAAAATTAGGAGGAAGAAAGTGTGAGTTATGCTTGTGTTGTCTGTTCAGTCAGAGCAGTGTACACTCAGTGTAGGTGTTAATGAATTCCAGGGATTGTTAACAGTAAGGTCACATAACTGAGAAGATTCCCCATACTACCAAGGTTGTGGTATACTTCTGCTGTACTCTTTCAAATTTACTCATGCTTATTTTCTTATAGGGATTCCATATTGTTAGTAACCAAACAATGTAGAAAATTAGAAAAAACACACCAAACAGCCAGTATATCGCAGCAAACGTCTTCTTTATCTCCACAAGACCTGGTACCTCGGCATTTCGCCTTCAATGGGTCACAGTTCATTACAAAACAGTAACAGTCTTTATACACATCAATTGCATCAATTATTCTATTAATTATACAATTAAATTCAAAAAATGGAGGGAAAAATTTAAAAAAACATATTATTATTTTTAAATACATGTTTTCAGAGATAATATCTCAATGTATTTTGCTACAAAATTACATAAAATTATTATGAAACTTTATATATGTATGTATATATATATAAAACAACATATATCTTTTAATAATTTATAATATGTTTCATAATATAATTTTCATAACATAATTTTTATGATATAATTTTTTACATATTGTGAAATATAATATGAATATTATAATTATATTCAATATATTCAATGATTAATTAATTCGTCAGATACCTAATTCTAAGTTTAAACCAAAAGGCCTTAATGTATTAAACTTCAAGATCATCCTTGTTTCAAGTTCTAATAGTTTGTCACAAATGTTGTCACCCCTAGTGCAATGAGGCTTGCCTAATATACTAAATTTTAAACAATCTGCTTTACCCTCATGTATCTCAAAGAAGTGCTTAGCAACTGGACTAGATAAATTTGAATTATTAATGTCTCTTGAGTGTTCTAAGATTCTTACTCTTACCATTCTTTTTGTTTGCCCAATGTACCACATATTATTACAATTACACCCTAGTAAGTACACAACACCAATGGATCTGCAATTAAAATAATGCATAGGGTTATGATTAATATTATTAATAGATCTAACATTAATAATCCTGTCACATATACTACAGGAATTGCATCTAAATGAACCCACATTAACAACATGGTCAGTTCTTTTTATAGAAAGATTATTATTTAATATTTCTTTTAAGTTCTTTCCCTTTTTATATGAAAAAGTGATTTTACGTGGAAAAAGCTCACCTATGAGCTCATCCTCACTAACCAAATACCAGAATCTTTTTATTAAAGAAACAAATATTTCAGAAAAAGCTGTGTATTTGGTTACAAAAAATATATTTTCCACATCACTATCTTTTTCAACCAACCCTGAAAATTGCTTATAAGACTTCCTAAAACTTCCATGCTTGTTCATGACACCATTCATGTTATCCAATAGTAATTTTTTATCATAACCCCTTTTATATAATCTCAAAAATACCTCATTTAATTCATGATTTAGTTCAGATTCCAAACTGGTGTGCTGATGTATTCGTTTGAATTCACCATGGGGCAAAGCTTTTAATAAATGGGGAGGATGCATGCTCGTTGCATGCAAAAACATGTTTACTGAAGTGTCCTTTCTATAAGGTCTAAATTCAATGATGTTATTATTTATAAATAAGGTTAGGTCCAAAAAATTGATTTGATTTCGATTGACCTCATAAGAAAAAGAAAGATTATGTTCATTAACATTCAATGATTCAAAAAATTCACAAAATTCATAAATGTCCCCTTTGCATATAAAAATCAGGTCATCAATGAACCGTTTGTATAAGATAACCTTATGTTGAAAAAATAATGTTGGATATATAAACTTTTTCTCAAAAGAGTCCATGTATATCACAGCATAATTGGGAGCATAAGCAGCTCCCATTGCTGTTCCCTTTGTTTGTAAAAAGTATTCACCATTGAATGTAAAATAATTATGGGTCAAACAAAACTCTAAAAGAGAAATCAAAAAGTTAGTCCTAGGACCTTCACCTAACATATTTAGAATTGCATCAAGTCACCATCTAATGTTAATGTTTGTGTATAATGATTTAACATCAATAGTCACCCAATAGCAGTCACTATCCCACGTGACCTTATGTACTTCATTTATTAGCTCTTGGGTGTTACTGATGTGAGCACTAACCCTATTGATGTAAATTTTTAACTGAGAATCCAAGAAAACATTGACATTTTCCAGGAAAGACCCAATCCCCGACACTATAGGCCTACCAGGCGGCTCATTGAGGTCCTTATGAATCTTAGGTAAGGCATATAGTACGGGTGAGACAGGGTTCTTTATGTGCATTTTCTTAACATCAACATCAGAAAAGAATCCTAATCGTTCTCCCCTTTCCAGAAGATTAAGAAGTTCTTCATTATAAGATTTTAGTGGGTCCCTACTGAGTTTAATATATTCTTCACTGTTGCGAAGCAATTTGTTAACCATAACACAATAATCAGATTTATTTTGAATGACCCAATTTCCCCCTTTATCAGCACATTTGAATATGTAATTATTCTTGAGTTTCCTCAGATCTTGTAAGGCCTGCCACTCTTCTTTTGTGAGATTAAATTGTTTTCTATCTTTACGAAACTGCTTAAACATTGACTCTGTTTCCTTTAAAAGCACTTTCTGAAACAATGAAATGGCTGGCACTGATATGGTAGGAATAAACCTGTTTTTAACATTTCTAAATTTTGGCATTTTTAATCTACCATATCCTGTCAAGAAACTGATATTAGAGGCATTGCATTCAATAGAGCAAACATCACTTTCACCAAAAAAATCATCTTGTTCATCATTTTCATCATACTCATAATTGTATATAGACATATTTAATAAACTATCATCAAATTCAGTAACATTAAGAACTTCATCTTCAATTTCATTTTCAATACAGTTAGAGACATTAATATTATCATCCGCTTTAGTAAATTTCTTAAAATAAACTCTTAACAACAATTTGCGAATGAAAACTTTCACTTCTAAGTAAATATCAGCAAATGAGGGAAAAAATGTTGGAACAAATTTGCTCCCCTTATTCAAAACATTCCTCATGCTGTCATTTAAATGCAAGTCAGATAAATTAACACATTCTAGAGAAACAACATTGCGACAAGTCCTATCTGATATTGTAATGTCCAAACCTTCATTTTCATTTGTAACGGTTGCGACCCTTTCTGCCATTTCTGCCATTCCGCCCCTTATTGTAGGTGTCATTTTGAAAATTTACATTCTCCGTTGAACTGAGATTAGACTCTTCATTGGAAATCTCTACAGTGTCCCTATTAACAGCTCGGTTAGGTGCAGCAGTTCTGGCGAAAGAGACATTTTTAACAACATTTTCCTTTTCTGTAGATGAAAACGAAGATGCGGATGCTGAATAATTCCGGCGCTTGGAGCTGCGTGTCCAGCTCCGCCCCCTTGACTGACTATGTACAGGTTCACGCTGCCAATTGAAGATAATACCTGTTTCGTAGTCTTTAAGGTCCCGGACTAGCTTGTTGCGCTTCCTCTGCACAACATCTGCCTCTAGTTTGTTCATTTTTTCAGTTATATTGGCAATCTGAACTCTATAATTGACCTCCGTTACAAGTTCATTCTGTAAAGCGGAAATCTCATTCTTCAGCTTTTCATGACACTTTTGATTTCTTTTGATGAGTATACGAAGCCAACCTGTAGTGCACGCAAGGGAAGTTTGTTTCCATTCTTCCAAAAGGGCTATTTCATAACATATCAAGGATACACCCCTTGAGAAAGCAATTATAGAACATGAATCCTTCTGCAATTAATGTTTTTTTTTTCATCATATATAAATCACACTCTGAGGTCCTAGTCAAGGTTATGGATTTTTTTTTTTTTGCTTGTGATGCATTAATCCCAGCACATTTCCAGTTTTTTGCAACACACTTCTCTGCTTATCAAACAGGGTTATACCTCAGTTTGTTCTTTTTAAGTCTAGCCTCTATAAGAGATTGGACAGTCAATATATTATCACTAGAATATGTAGTAGCAATCTTCTTCATATGAGAAAGTCGTATCTTAAAATTTAGTGATCATTTAGATAATGTAACTTTACTAACTGCCTATGAACCACTGAATCCACTGTAAAGCAACTGTAGAACAATCCCACAGAAAAATTGTTTTTATTTAAGAAATTAAATAGAGGAAGAACCAGATAAACTCATATGAATAAAAGATTGAAATGCTAAAAGAATTATAAGGCTATAAACAATGGGTGCCTGCAATAGTGACTTCCTATGTGTGAAGTTAAAGTCAAGATAAACCCTCAGAAAAACTTTAGAAAGTGGAACGCAGCCAACATAAGGGCTGTGAAGTGTGTGCTATCTTCTGGAGTATAACGAGACTTGACTAAGCATAAGACAACAATATAAGAGACTCTACAAAAGTTCTGTAAATTTTTAGTCATGATAGCTAGATATACAACAGAGCTATTATGATGGAAGGTATAAACAGATGAAAATATTTTGGCATAATGTTTAACAATGCAGGTTTAATAAAAGACAGAATTATTTATTTCAGAAAGAATGACCCGGAAAAGAAATACATATTTAGATGGGAACCTAGAAACCTGAAGCACCAACGGGGAAGAAAATGGGAGTCGACTTTCCACGTTCTCCAAATAGTATCACACAATCCAAAAATCAACATGTAAGACCAGTCGCATGTGCAATGTACTGTGAAAGGAGAAACAGCATCAAAAGTTGTCTGTCTTTCAAGTATATCTGTAAGCATACCATCTGCATGCAAATATCTAGTTTTGAAGACCATACATTTCTGAGGACAGCAACAAGAATGAATGCCTTAAAAATTGTACATGGTTATCACCAGAAGTCATAAAGTACTGGACTTAAACAGCATAATACAAACAGGCTTGAGCAAGGAGCTAGAGTGTGGATGTGTTGGAAATGTTCATGCTCCTCAATGAAAGTCATTGAGGAGTGCACTATTTTAAAAAGAGATCAATGCAAACAAGATGATATCAACTGAAGGTATATGATGTGTTTTATGTGCAATAAAATATGCTACATAATCATAAAATGTGTACTATATAACTACAGGACTCATTATAAAGATGTTAGAATGTCAAGCATCTTAAAAAGTTAAAGATGGCATGGGAAGAATGTAAAATGGTTCTTATTGGGGGTGTGGATAAATACAATGTCTTTTAGCAGGTTCTGCATCTTCTTGTGTATGTATGGAAATCCTCAGACTAGGCAAATTAAGAAGTCTTCTTTTGCAATTAAACATGGAACAAAAATCTAGGAAGGGCACCTATTATTGGCAATTTGTTTGATAATCCTATCAAATCGATATATTAGATTTGTCAGACAAAAGATTTTGTTGCCATGGACTTTGCCAGCTTTGGATACTGTACCCTTCTGACCAAATGGCATTACAAATTATTCCTTTTATAACCAATTTCATCAGCTGCACAACCACTAGCATAATTTTCTACATTTCTGTTTCTCTTGCTTTCTGTGGAGCAGAATTATATCTTTCTTCTTCCATTTCTCAAGTATTCCTCTTTATTCCACAAAAGTTTTAAATTGGGCAATCTAACCTGTCACTATATCTAGAGGTTACATAGGCTGGATAACAGTGAATTTAACAACAGCAGACTCTAATTTTAATCATAAGAAAGACATTCAGCCAGATTCAATAACACCTACACTACGTAGAGACTAAGTGTACATGATCTGTATTCAAGAACAGCACTACCGCATTTTTTGTGCTTTCTAGTCACCCAGAAAGATTATGCTAAGTGTATAAGTAGTCTACATTTTGTGGTGACCTTTATGAACCCCCCTCAGTATTTAAAGTTGCAAGAAAATGAGCAGGAAAATTAAAATTAGGAGGAAGAAAGTGTGAGTTATGCTTGTGTTGTCTGTTCAGTCAGAGCAGTGTACACTCAGTGTAGGTGTTAATGAATTCCAGGGATTGTTAACAGTAAGGTCACATAACTGAGAAGATTCCCCATACTACCAAGGTTGTGGTATACTTCTGCTGTACTCTTTCACATTTACTCATGCTTGTTTTCTTATAGGGATTTCATATTGTCACTCCATACTCCAGACTGGGCCTAATGTAACTAACAAGAAATGACTTTATCAATTTAGATTTCCTAGACTTTATAAATCTTTTTATACAACTTATAGTTCTATAACTATCATCCAAATGGTTGCTATGATTAGAAAAACTTATAGCTGAATCTACCCATATACCCAGGTCCTTAAATGAGTCTACAGTTTCAAACACTGTGTGCTGTATTAAATATTCAACTTTGAATTTATGTCTTCCAAATCTCATATGCTTAGTTTTTGATGTTTTTATCAGCATAGTATTCTCCTGTGCCCAAATGGTCAATTTAGTCAAGTTATTATGCAGGCATGCCTTATCTATAACACATGTAATCAGTTTACCCAATTTCAGGTCATCTGCATATAGACTGCAGAATAACACCTCAGATGAAAAAGTTTGGTCTGAAAGATACACTCTAAATAAGTAAGGGCCCTGACAGAGCCCTGTGGGACACCTTGACTGTAACCAAGGAGTTCACCTGTCCAGTTGCTGTATGATACTTGCCATGTCTTATTTGTAAGCCATGCAGCTATCCATCTTATCAAGAGTATATCAATACCTAGTTGTACTAATTTATTGATCAGAATTGTGTATGACCCTGTCAAATGCTGAAGTTAAATCTATATAAATTACATCACAGCACACTTTTTCATTCATATCTGTTATTATATTGTAGCAGAACATCATGTTACAGGTGGTAATATATCTGTTTTCAACATGCTGATATATGGTTTTAAGTCCCAACCTATACAGTTCTGACAATAACTTGTCCAATATTACCTTCTCTATTATTTTTCCATAACATGAAAGTAGACTTAAGGGTCTATATGATTCTGGGTTTGTCCTACTCCCCTTTTCCCTTTAAGACAGGTTTAATAAGCGCATGTCTCCAATCTTGAGAAATCTCCCATATTTATATGACCTAGTGAATAATAGATATAATGGTACCATAAGTTCTTGCTGAAATGTTCATGTCATTGTTACTAATTCTGTCTCCAACCTGTGCTTTGCTTGGATCCAGTTTGTGCAGTTCTTTTTCAATATAATCTAATTTGATTCCAGTACCTGGGGTTACCTGGATGTTACTAGGACAACGTATCACCCCTTATGTGGAGCCAAACTGTTTTACATAAGATTTTGTAAATATATCTATAATCTGTTGTGTATGAGAATACATTTTAGAATCTGTACACAGTTTATCAGTTTGTGTGTCTTTACTCCTTCCACATCTTATGTATCTATAAAAAGGTTTCCTATTATGCTCAATATCTTTATATAAATTTTCTTCAAATGTTTCTTGATCTTGTCTCACACTATGCTTAACCTGTTTGTCTGGCTTGTTATTTCAGTTTTCAAAGTTGTAGTTTGACCTCTCTTCCATTTTTGTGTCTCACACCTTAATCAGATATCTTTTTCTTATGGAAATATATCCCGTGGTGTTGTATGCCTAATCCTTTATGTTAAACATTTTTTTTTATTTACTGCACTTAAATAATTTCTCTTTCAAACTTTCCACATCCCATCTGCAATTTTTGCTCTGAATACCTCACTCCAGTTAGTTTAACATAGTGACTGTATTGCTTCCATATAATCTGTAATTAACTTTCTGTGCATTGGTTTAGATTTCAGTTTGGCAGAATTATCTAGGAACAAATTAAACATTATAACCCATGATCACTGCACATCAATGGTGGTAAAACATGAACTGAAGTTACAGTAATTTCTTTGGGAACACAAACAATATCTAGTATATTCTGTCCCCGGTAGGTTTTTTTACAATCTGAAGCAATTGTTGTTCCTGAATATACATTGTGAATAACTTCCTTACTAACATTGTTGAACCAATATTATTCCAGTCTGTTTCTGGTAAATTTAAGTCCCCAGCTAATATTACTATTCCCTCCTGTGTTTCTTGCAAGAAATGCATGAATTCCTCTAGGCCATCTGCACTTGACTTTGGTAGTCTATATATGTCAACAACGTTATATGCTCCAGGACTGTCTTTATTGTCACAGTTACACAGTTTATAGTATTTGTGTTATCACTGAACATGTAATAATCACAGGTCTCATAATTATCGTTAATCCCCATCATAAAGCCTCCACCTGACTTTTTGTTAGAATGTCTGTTACAGTAAAAACATCCATTCCTCATTCCAATCATTGCTCTTTAACCATGTTTTACAAACAATAACAACATAAATGTGGGAATGTAGCAAATGTTTCAATAAAAAAAATGTATTATTAGTGCTTCTAGCATTAACAGTCATCAGGGATGCATCAAATGTTGTTATATTTGAACTGTCAAATTTTCAAACATGGCAAAAATCCTGCCTAGTGTTTGTCAAATATTGCAAAATATCTGCTGCAAAAATTCTCTTCCCTGATCTTGACAAATGCACGCTATCCTGTCTGAACATGTGTGCCCAAAACGAGGCTCGGATGCTCTACACATTTCCATTTTTATAAGTTTTCTTTTAATTTTCGTATACAAATGAAGGCATGTATTGCTATTTTTGCTTATCTATTTTGTGTTGTATTGAAAATGATAAAACCTTTAGGTATGCATGCTGATCAGAACAGAACATCTGTTGTTTTCATACAAGGTTTATTTTCAACAAGTGTTAGCATTATTATTATTATTATTATTATAAACATTTTATCCAACATCTAACATTTTATGT
Source organism: Protopterus annectens (assembly GCF_019279795.1). Taxonomy (NCBI): domain Eukaryota; kingdom Metazoa; phylum Chordata; order Ceratodontiformes; family Protopteridae; genus Protopterus; species Protopterus annectens. The sequence goes on along the minus strand of NC_056728.1, from coordinate 1,933,008,459 downwards.
TGTTACATACCTTATATTCTGAAAGTATGCATAGGAATCTTAACATTATAATATACCTAACAGATACAGTATCATTCCTACCTAAATAAATACATTTTATTCTGAATATTTTAATCTTTATTTTAAATAAGTTCTATCATTGAAGGAACATCAGTACTCCAGTGCAGTCAATAGGTACAGAGCACTACCACATTTGTCATTGTTCCCCACGTTTCATAATAACTTATTTTGAAATGCTTATTAAAGATAAAAATGTCACAAGCCAGTTATTGTTTCATGGCTTGCAAGCCTATCATAGAAATTACTCAGTACTTTTTTTTAAGAAAAACACATCTTCAGATAACCACTGCAATTTTATAAATAATACCAGACAATTATTATAAGGATTTTGTGATAAAATTTAAATTCTACGGTATTTTTCCCTAAGGATTTTTGAATTCTACAAAGAACTACACCTGAACAGTTTGCAAGAAAACTGCAGCCTGTTTTGTATAACAGTTTTATTAGTTCATTGACTTGATATAGCACCATTTACAAGGATTTGATTCTGTATAACTTACACACAAAAGTGGCTTATTATTTTCTAATCTAAGTTTAGTGATCTTTGATAGTGACTGTGTTGTGATAGTATTTTATGAAACTGCTAATGTTTCTACAGCTACAATCCACTTTCCACATACTTCACTATATTTAATATAACTTTACATTTTTATATTCTATAACAAATCATGAAATAAACAGAAAATAAATACAATTAAGAAATGTTTTAGACACCATAGTTAATGTAATAATATTTTACAGAACAGAAAACCTCTAACAGTTCAAATTTTAATTTATACAAAATAGAAGAACAAAAAGTAAGCAATATATCATAATTCACTCACCTGAGATGTTCATTTTATCATGAATTGAACTTTGTCATTAACAGTGACTCTCTGGGGAAGAGCTAAGCCCAAATGATAAAAGCTGCTCTATCATTCCGAGTATGTATTGATTTCTCCAAAGACAGAAGACTAAAGGCATGACAGAAAGTCTTCTTTTTTACTGTATAATAAAATTCAATCAAGATACAAGAATTCCCAAGGCAGTAATGTCAGTCTAATGAAGCTGTAGGTCTAGGATACATAAAACTTAAAGAATCATCTGTACCTGCTTGCTGAGAAGCAGACATTCAACCTCAGAAATAACTGCTTAGGATGGATGATATTTTCTGAATGCATAGCTCTCTCCCATAGTTAACTAATTATAATACTCTGACAACAAGCATGGGTTTAGTTGATATATTCTATAGTTATTCTTTAATAAAAATAGATGTGGACACATTTTGTTCTTGCTGCACAGCTATGCACCTATAATACCATTTTACCAGAAGCCCTGAATGAAGCACGCATTCACATTTGCCAGTCAGACAGTAATGTGTTTTAAGAGATAAACAAATAATGTATACATATTACATATACATATATAACATGCATAACTTTTTCCTTGATTGATTGATTGATTGATTATATACCTGGAATGTCCAAATGGGCAAAAGCCCTTTTTCAGTGAAGGTTCCGAGGGAAAAAGCTCCATCCAGCATTTTTATATGTACAGACAGTTTTTTTTTTGTTAACAATCATCCAATCTACAGTTCTGGCAGTTAACAGAATATCAAGAATATTTCATTATTTGGGAATAAGTCTGGTCACAGATGAATTAAAAGAAAGGAAATAGCGGGTAAGTAACTGTAAAAAGAGCGTTAGTAAGGATATGGATAGATAATTGTTAATGTAGAATTGGACGGCATAGCAAGCTTTTATTAGAGTAAGGCATAGAGGCACAAGATGCAGAAAAGAGATGAGGAGGGAACAGAAATGAAGAAGAGCAGAGATCAGAATAAGAGGAAGGAAGTTAGAATAAGACAGGCATTTGTGTAGGTCAGGATAAAGGTATTAGCCTGGCGTAGAGCATGAGCATAGTCAAGCGTTGAATAGGAAAAGTTTAAATGAAGGCTTGAAAGTTTGAATATTTGATGAAGACTTGATTGTTATAAGGACCAAGATCCAAATTTCTGCCACACACAGTATAGACACTGGCCAGCTGTTCTGTGTGGCTTATGGACAGAAAGGAGTTTTCTGTCATTTGATAATAACGGGCATTTTGGGAAGATGATTTGGAGAACATTACTAAGAGCAGGGCAGACAGAAAGTTTATAATTATTTTATAGGTTGGAACTAACTGAATGTATGCCAGATGTTGGGGTACCTCTAACCAGTTGAGTTCCTTAAGTGCAGAGATAGGGTTTCTTGGTAACAAAACATGCAACTTGCAATAACATTGCTCCAGTTGGACCTTTAGAGATGTTTGAGGTTTGTAAATATAGCTGGGTAGTGGGTAGTATGTACGTATGTGGTCATTAGGGTTGCCTTATTAGTATTTGTGAGAAAACTCTTAGTTTTATAAACCATTGAAACAAGTATGAGGCAAAAAAGTTATCTAATGTCACCAAACACGACAAGTCAGCAGTTCTCCAAAAAGGTTTAATAAATATCCAAGGTAATTTAAGCTCTTTCGTCAGGAATACATCAAAGACTTAATCAGAAACATTGAAACAAACCTTTCCACACATTATAAAGTGTTGCAAATTACATCACATGATAAACACCACAAACAGAAAACCTGGCCCTAAGTTTAGTTAATTAAATTCAATTAAATTCACTTAAAGTAAAACAACCCAATTTTTCTCACTAAATAAAACTAAAAATATTGTAAAAAACAATCACAATTAACAAATGTGGTGTCCTAATAAACCTGAATTAATGGAAATTTACACATTTAAAGCCTTTAGTTTTAAAACACTACTTACAGATACACTGTCATTCAAACCTGGTGCAGAATATGCATTGAATTTAACCTGCCGGAGTAATTCTTTATATTCATGTACAATTTTCCAGGACCTCCCCCCCATGCCTCATTATTCACCATGTCAATACCTGAGAAAACAAAATGATGGTTGGGAAAAATGGAAATATGCTTAGCAAGAGCATTCTTGATTTCTTCTTCTTCTTCTTTCTGCTTTTCCCAGTTAGGGGCTGCCACAGCGGATTACCTGTCCACTCATGATTGGCAGTGGAGTTGTACGGTGTCGAGTTGCCAGCCCGGAGCCCAACCTTCCACAGAAGGCACACACACATGCACTCATGCCTAGGGCTAATTTAGAGTGTCCAATCCACCTACAGCATGTCTTTAGGATGTGGGAGGAAACCGGAGCACTCGGAGGAAACCCATGCGACCACAGGGAGAACATGCAGAGTCCGCACAGAAGGCACCCCAGCTGAGGATTGAACCGGAGAATCTCTTGCTGTGAGGCGGCAGTGCTAATCACTGCACCGCCGTGGCCGCCCCTTGTTGTCATTATTTCTAATGTCCCTGATATGTTCGTATATACGGTCACGGAACCTTCTCTGGGTCTTACCTATATAAAAACTGGCACAGTTCTCAAAAAATGCACAATAAACCAAACCAGAGGAATTACAATCAAAATGAAAAGGAATTTTAACATTAATGTTATTTAACCTAAGATGGTCACAAACTTTCAAAAAAGAACATTGTCTACAATTCCCACATCTAAAATTACCATTTTTTCTGTTGAAAGATATAAAATCTAATGACCCTTCAAGGAATTGCTTAATGGTTTTGTCTTTTTTATCAACAATCAATGGGCCTAACCCCAAGATGTCAGTGTAACCATCAAAACAATGAAAGATGTTCCAGTTTTTGACAAGAATTGCCCTTAACATATCCGCCCTGAAATCATAAACAGTTAGAAACACCCCCTGGAAGTCTTGGTCAATGAACTCTTCCTTCATTGGGGTAATGTCTCTCACACTTTCGTCAGTAATACTTAAAGGTTTAAATCGACCCTCATATCTTTTCTTATCCACCTTCTTTTCAACATTGTGCATCAAATCCTTAGGGTAGCCCCTGTAAACATCTCAACAACACAAATCACCTGTTTTTAGTACACTTGGTCTTCTGACACCAATCTAGCCAGCCTAACAAACTGGCCTTTGATGACAGCCCTCTTTTGGTGCACAGGGTGGTTGCTCCCAAAGTGTAAGATACTGTTGCAGTCAGTAGGCTTTCTATACAGATTACTGCAGTATCTATTTAAACTGACATCTTTGGTCACTTCCACATCTAAATAATGCATATTTTCTTAGAATGAGTACATTTTAAAAAGGAAGTGGTATTGTTTAACTGAGAAAAAAAGAGTTCAAACTCAGTGGATGGGTGTTTCCATATAAAAAAGTCATCGAGAAATCTTGCATAAAATTCTCATGGTGCAGGTTTAAATAATGTAAACAAAAAATTACTTTCCCACAAAAACATAATGATGTTCGCAAAGATGGGGGCACAAGCTGCCCCAATCGCCACATCATTCTTTTGTAAAAAGTATTGACCATCAGTGTAGACAAAGTTGCATTTAAGAACCAATTCCATTAAGGCAACCATTAGATAACTTTTTATAAACCATTCCAAGCTCTCAGTGCTTTATTTTCCTTTTGTAATAACATTAAGAATGTGAAGTCATATTTAAGGTTGTCATATATAGTAAGGCACAGCAATTTGGTATGAGAGACAGCTTCATTTTCTGTATTATCTATAGAGTGATTTTGAACTTGGATGTTTTGTGGATGCATGCTTTAAGCAAAAACAAGTGTACCACTGTATTTTTGGGGCTAAGTAGCAGCTGGCCATTTTTGAGTCAATTTTCATTCGCGTTAAAGGCTTAAGGTGTTATTTGTTGAAGATGGGTAAGGGTGTCACAGGGGCAGATAATAGTGAAATTATCTGCATGTTATATGAAAGAAGCTTTTTGTGTGGAACTTTGAAGATTATTGACAAAGATATTAAACAAGAACGGACCTAGAATAGAACTTTAGGAAATACCTGTGGAGACGGCAGGAAATGAGATAGGGTACAGAGCCATTTTGCATATTGGTGTCTGCCTGACACTGTTTACCCATAGAAGATTGGATTTAGAGAGGTAATAAAGGGCATTTACTGTAAGGGCTTGGGCAACTCTGTGAATATGAGTTTACCATTATGAATGGGTTTCTTAATGGTGTCCTCAAAAGAGATCAGAGCAGTAGTGTTTCTGTTGGCTTAAACCATGAGTAAGGATGAGAATTTTTTATTTTAGGAGGTGTTTGGGGAGTTGCTCATAACTGCATTTTCTAAAATGTTAAGATAGTGGGGAAAGAAGAGCAATGAGATGGAAGCTGGATACGTTTAAGATCTTCCGCCTTTATCTAGTGGGGTAATACAGAAAGTTTTGCAAAGTTTTGGAATGTAATATTCTTGGATGCACTCATTTATTAGTATTGACAGTGGGTATGTTATTGCATCAGTGGCTATTTTTTGGTATTTTGCAGGTAAGGTATCAGCAGATGGGGAGCATGACTTGAGTTATAAACTGATTTTGTTTTGTAGACAGAGACAGATTCTTGGATAGATGCTAAAGTAGTAGAAGAAGGGGTCTGAAATGTAACAGAGATAATGGGAGAGTTATCTTTGGTAAAGACAGCTATACTGTTTGTGAAACACATGTTAAATTGCGTAGTGGTCTTTAGTGCTAATTTGTTAGGTGTAGGATTAGAACTGGCTTTTGTTCTGGGGTGAGGTAATTTATTGATGGATCTGTTTGGATTCTATTTATGGTGGTTTTGTAGGTTATTGTAATGTTGCTTCTCATCTGTGTTGACTTGTTTTTTGTTAGGTTATGGAGTTCCCTGAACCTTTGCAGAAACTGTTGTGTATTATATGCTTACCATTGTTTCCAGGTCTTATCTGTCTTCTGCGGGGGAATTCTGGTGTTATCTGATTGCCAAGGGTCATGGTTAGATTCTGCACATTTTTTTTTAATGGAACATTTGTTTTTTTATGTTATCTAGGACTATTTATTGAATGTGAGGACAGCACTTTCCATGGGAAGGATTTTAGGACAAATGAGTTGATGGAAAGTAAGGCTGTTGTGAAGGTATGTGGATTGATGCGTGAGAGATTGCAAGCAAATCTGCAGAGCTGTTGTTTGATGTAGTAGGTTACAAGTTGATTGAGATATGTTGGTAGATGGTTACTGAAGGAGTCTGAGAGTATTTCACAAGTACTGCATTTCCTAGGGTCGGAAAACATTATCCAGTCAAGTGTAGTGCTATTGTCAGTGGATTTATTATAGCATGTAGGAGTATTAAGAATAATGCCAACGTAAATAAATATTTGAGTTTGGGAAATTGGAGATAAACATCTGCCAATCAATATTGATGTCACCTAATATGATGTTTTCATTTCTGAAAATACATCCAGTAGAGGATGTCATTTCCAGAAGGGATGTAGAGAACCATGATACAGAGCTGTTTATGGTCATTCAGCTTGAGGAAAGAAATAAGTAGTTCAGCATTGTCGAATGTGGGGGTACGGCTAGTACATGGGAATGAGTTCATAGACACTTGAATATAGGATAGCGATTCCACCATTTATTTTACTGGCCTGTTAGTTATGATGATGCTATCACCAGGGGAGTAGTACTGCTTTGTCATTTATGTGGGTAACTTAAGTCAGGTTTCAGTAAAGCCTATTTATATCTGATGAGTAACAGGGCATCCAAGCATGAAGTTCTGCAGTTTTTCTAACACACGCTGTAGATGTTTAAAAGATTAGGTTCAAATTTTTGTGCAAAAATGTGGGATTGGATAGAAAAAATTGCTTCCTGCTGGTGTGAGTACTACCTCTGTGTGTGAAGATATCAGCACAGTCCACTCAGAGATATTATAAAGAATTACTGCAAAGACAGAAGTGTGCTTTTATCTTTTGCTTATGAATGGGATGGGGGTTGTCTTTGAATCAGCAGGGTGTAATAACAGTTGAGAAAATGCGATTACATGAGTTAGTGGAATGGCTGAGTGTAGAAGAAATGAATGGAGGTTGGATTATAAAGTGATAGGTTAACAGGAAGATTAAAATATTGAGAAGTGTAAGTGTGAGGAGTGTATGCAGATATAAGTGTTACAAAGTTATGAGCAAGGAACATTTGTTAATAAGTAGAGAAGATGAATTCTATTCTAGCTATTCATAGGTAAGAGGGCTGAGAAAGTGCAGGGATCAGGAGAACGTGAAACTTAAATAGAGATGTTAACTGATTGGTGGAGTAAGTTTGTCAGGTGGGGAGAGGTAACTGGCTGATTTGAAAGGGGTGGACGTATGGATAATATAAATGTAGATGTGGTCAGACAGTATTTGGGGTAGGATAGTAGAGTGAGACTAAGCAAAGCTAGGGTGAACAGAGATAGGGGCCCAACCCCACAGTACAGAGCATGCCAAAAGCAATCTGGTTCACTTGCGAAAAGGTCCACCTAGATTATAAAAATTTCTGCTTGCATACACACACACTCACACACACACACACACACTTAAAAATTCCAATTGTATACGCTTGTATAGGCAACATAAGAGCATACACATGTACACACATGCATTTAGGCATATTTATTTATTGATTTTGAGTTTATTACTGTGAAAATCCAACTGAGTAGGAACCCATTTTCAGTGGAGGCCCAGGAAGAAAAGCTCTATAGTATTACAAACATTATAAGAATGAAAATGTTACAATCTTTAAAAATGATACAAAAAAAAAAAAAACAAATGCAGTTTAAATAAGTATACCAAATTAGACATAATATGAAAATACTGGTCACTGGTTAAGAACAGATACAAGTTATGTGACAACGATTTAATAGTCAAGAGAAATTTTAGCCAGTTTATAGAGAAATTAAAGGTTAGTTAGTATTATACAAACAAGAACTGTAACACAATGTGAGAGAAAAGCAGGCACATGTTATATATGGAGAGAAAGCCAGGGAAGAGAAACTGAAAGAAGTAAAGAAGTGAGTGAAGAGGGGACAGTATGGAGGTGTAAGGTCATTGCCAGCAAATTTGTAGAGGTGTTTTTTGTCCACATTTAGGATATATCTTATTCTAGTATTGAGCAAAACAGATCCAGCTTTTGGTTTGGAAGACTTTCAGAACTAATTAGAAGGCTGGGATGGAGGGCACTGACCTGATGGAGAGCGACGGGGAGTTCCAGACTTTAACAATATGGTGCGAGTAAGACAATGCCCATTAGATTTAATAGGTTTATGGACAGATAGGAGTTTTCAGTCATTGAATCGTAACGACCAACATGGAACATAGATGGATTCTGTATAACTTTATATGTGGTAAGAAGCTGTGTATGTGTTAGTCAGGTAGTTTTAACCAATTTAGGCTATTTAGTGCTATATGGTGGTGGTTTCTGAAAGGGTATTAGCTGTAAATGTAGCAACTCTGTTACAGCATTGTTGAAGTATTGATATTCATGATGTCTGATGGTTAGTAAGGATTGGGGATGGGATCACCATAAAGAAGTAAGTGGGGAAGACATAAGTGGCAAGTGTAGCTTTAGTTGAGGTGGTGAGGGCTTTTTTGGCTCTATAAGCATCCATAGTTTTTGATGAGTTTTTCTTATCCACTTGTTATATGCAGGTTTAATTTAAGATTATCATCCACTATCATCCCTAATAATTATCTATGAGAAGTGACTTCAGTGGTTGTATTATCAAGACAGGACTTTATTGGGATGGATTTGGGGAGAAAACAGTGTGGATTCATTTGTGTAATGTATTAGGGTGGCCTGTTCTGTGGATGAGTAGAGGTTATCAGGGAGAATGTTGAAGAAAAGGGGACCAAGGTAGAGCCTTGTGGTATACCGGTGGTGGCTGGGATGTATGGAGAGAGGGTGGAGTGCCGCTTTATTGACTGATACCTATTCGATAAGTAGCTTCTGAAACATAGATGGGTAGGCTGAGTGAGACCTAATGAGAACATTTGAAGTAGAAATTTGCTGAGACAGACTGTGTTGAAGGCTTTAGACAAGTTTAAAAATAAGGAGGAGACTAGTTTGCCATTATCTCTAGATTTATCAATTGTGTCAAAATAGGTTAGAAGTACAGTGTTAGTACTATAGGAAGGACAGAAGCCATGTTGTGTGTAGGATAGGTGTTCTTCCTACAGGAGATAGTTTAGCAATTGTTTTTGAATACATTTTCTCAAGTATTTTTTTTTTTTTTTTGGGGGGGGGATTGCTATAGCTCTACAGTTAGTAATGTCTATTGAATTTCCTCCTTTGTGCAGAGGGATAATGTGCCATTTTTTCTAGAAAGAGGGAACATGGGATTCCTACAGTAGCCTATTTATAAACATTGTGATAGGGTAGGAAATGCCTCTGTCTGCTATTTTAAGATATTCACTAGGGAGGTCATCAGGTGGAGTAGAGCATGTTTTGAGTTTAAGAACAGTTTTATAGGATATGGACACAGGTGTGAAAGTGAAAAGTGAAAGTGGATGTGGAGTTACTGAATTGCTGGGCAGGATTAGAATTAGAATTAGATGATAGACAATCCTTGGTTAGAGATGTTATTGCTGAGTTATTGGGAGAGAGGTTAGGGTTGGATTTATGGCTGGGAAGCAAGATTTCTTTAATGGCTATGCAGAATTATTTAAGGCTGCGTTATTCGGAAAAGTTATTATAGTGTAGTTTTTTTTTTCTGTTCATTAATTTAGTTTTAGTAGACTTGTGAAGCACTCTGAAATGCTCAAGATATTGTAGTGTTTTAGACTTTTGCCATTCATTCCATGCTTTTTCTCTGTCCAGCTTAGCTTATTACTCTTCTTAGATAGCCAAATGCATTATTTGTTTTAGTCTCTTCCTTCTAGGAGGTGCAAGGTCATTTAGGATATTCAGGAAAGGTGTATTGACTTAATTTACAGCATCATCTAAGGGGAGAATTTTTAGGAAGTGCCAGTTAAGAGATGTTTGGTTAGTAAAGAATATTTGTCAGTTAAACTTGGAAAGGTTGGCATGTTGTTTTATAAACATGCTGTTTAAGTGGATGTGTGAGATGTCTGATTGTATAGATTGGGCGATGATCACGGAGATAAATCAGACGTTGTACCTGAGTTGGTGTATTTTCTAGGTTCTTATACTAGGATCCGGTCTAATAGGGAATTTGATGTTGAGTTTACATCCAACCAATTGACATTCATATCACCTAGTAGTATTAATTCATGTTGCATTGTTATGGATATTCAATGCAGGATAGCTTCCAGTATAGCAAGCTGTATTGTCTCCAGTTGGGATGTAAAGAACGGTAATACATATATGTTTACAACTGTGTAATTTCAGGAAAGTTATAAGAAGCTCTGCTGAATAGAATTTTGGTATAGGTTTGTTGTTAGGGGAAATGTGGTAGTTGTTGGGAAATATTAAAGCAATGTCACCACCTTTCCACTTTATACGGTCATTATAGAGGATATTACAGCCAGAAGGTATAATTTTAGAGTCATTTATGCTGGGTTTAAGCCAAGTTTATATTACAGTAAGAATATCAGGCTTATGTTCGGTAATCCAGGCATGTAATTCACAATTTTATTTCTGATGCTTCTAACATTTATGGCAGCAAAACTAAGATTAACGGAGCTGGGGGTTGACAGTTGTAGGGTTAAGGTAGCGTGTGGAAGATGCAAAGATTAAAAAAACTTCATTGTCATTTAGGACCAGACAAGTGCAGCCTAAACAAAATTACAAATGTCAGCTCCCAAGAGAAATGCAGTGCAAATAATATAGATACAGCGGTATCAGAGAATAACATAAGAAAGAAAATAACACTTATTATCTACAAGACGTAGTTCACATAACATAAACACACTCAATACCCATTATCCAATAATAAATAATAAATAAAAAATAAATACCCACCACCAAAGCCCTTCATCATTAAGATACAGAATAAATAGAGACTAGTGAACAGCAGCTGTTTAGTTACTGTATTGCACTTGTTAACCTTAGATGTGACTCACTATAGCCATCATATTGCATAATAGTAATACTGGTGGTAATTGCTCAGAGCAGCAGGATTAAATAAAAAAAGAGGATTCAATATATCAGGTATTATGGTTGGTGTCCGGGTTAATAAGCCTCACAGCTGTAGGATACAAACTGTCCCTGAATCTGGTAGTCCTACAGCAGAAGGTGTGGCACCTCCTTCCAGACGCAAGTTATGAGAAACAGTTGTAGGCTGGATGGGTCGAATCAGCTAGTATTTTATATGTTCTCTTTCTTATTCTTATAAAGAAAAGCTCCTGAATAGAAGGGAGGTTTGGGCAAAAAAATTTCTCAGCCACCCTCACCACCCTCTGTAGTTTCTTCTTCTCAGCAACTGTGCAGTTGCCGAACCATGCTGTGAAGTTGCTAGTGAGGATGTTCTCAATAGCTCCCCTGTAAAAAGTGGTAAGAGCAGACAGTAGGAGCCTGGCCTTTTTGATCTTTCTCAGGAGGTGAAGCTTCTGTTGAGCCTTCTTGACTATATGGTTGGAATTAATCCAGAAGAGGTCATCTGAGATGTGAAGGCTCAGAAACTTGGTTGTTTTGATTTTCACTATCACCTCCCCTTTGATAGTGAGTGGTTGGTGAACTGCTGCCTTTCACCTGAAGCCCACAGTAATTTTTTGGGTTTTATTAGCATTCAGGTCCAGATTGTTCCTGTCACACCAGGCAATCAAAGTGTTCACATCATCTCTGTATCAATGTTCATCTACACCACTAATAAGACCTGCAACTGTGGTATCATCAAAAAAATTTATAACATGGTTTGAGTTATGTTTTGCATTACAGTCATCGGTGAGAATGGTGAAGAGCAAGGGACTGAGCACACAACCTTGGGGAACACCAGTATTCAGGATTATGAGTTGAGAGCTGTTGTTCCCAGCACATGACCATTGGGGTCTAGCAATCAGAAAGTCAAGAGTGCAGTTACATAGGTGCTTGTTTATCCCTAGTTTCATGATCCTACATCTTGAATGCAGTATCTCAGTCGAGAGTTCTTCTTAGTGCAAGATACACTAGTACTTGAAATAGTATACAGGAGTAACAGGGTAGAGAAGAACAACATCCCATGTCACAGGATATATGAGAGTAATACACCCACAATAACTGCTTATAAAGTGTTGAAATGCATTTTACAGTCTGTTATTTTTATTAGCAATACCTATTTTATGTCTGTATTTTTTAGTTACACTCAGTGCTTCCCCAAATCTAACAACCAAAAAGAAGAAACTCCTTTCATTAATATCACATGTCCAGTCATCATGTGCCTGTCTTTGATGTGTATGCTGGTTTGTCCTTCTACCACTATCTAGGAGAGTACAGAACAGTTCTATCACTTAATCGGTATAATGGATGTATGACATTTCAGTCCTAAGTAAATCTGTTTTAATGTCTCTTAAATCCATTACATCCCTAACATCTTCTTTTTGTTTAAATTTGATCTGCTATATATCCACTAATAGAGTACCATAGCCCCGTATCAGATGTCTTACATATCTGTTTTCCTTTTGACTACAGGGCTACAAGTGTGAGTTAAGTCATTTGTAAACGATTCTTAGAAAGCTTGGAGGTTACTTAATGTTATCAGACTTCCAATGCAGCTTGCAACATTTTAAAAGTTGCTATGATTTTGCCTGTTACATTGGCGGTATGGCATTTAACTACCTAAATGCACAGCACCGTCTGTGCATTAATGAACCTTGTTTGCCTTGGACACATGCTTAGTGGAACAAAAAAACACGCATTTTGGCATGATTATCATTCTTTGGTGATGTTCTAGTCTTTGCTAAAATATTTTTGCCTGTTCATGTCATTTTGGATTTCCTTGAACTTTCCAACAGTAAATACCAATGTCATAGATGTTGCATTGCTGATTACTAGTATCACTCAACAGCTTCAAGTATTCTCTCTCCCAATTATCTGCTTAATGCTAAAACCTTCTTATCTTAACTTATTTTTATACCGTCTACAGCACAGACGCTTGCTAATATTTAATGCAAATTACATAAAATTTGAGTTCAGCACTTACTCTTAGTGAGAGCAATTTGTTATACTTCAGGCAAACAAAACTCACTGTTTGAACAAGTGTTTTATCACTTATTTATTCATGTTTGCCTTTTTGCTCCAGCAAAAGTGGTCTTATTCTCCCCGTGTTAACTGTCCTAACAGCTTTATCTGTGATAAGTCTTCAACAAAGCTACTTAAGATGAGCTGATCATGTTCAACTGCCATTCCAGCATCGACCTATACATCCCATAATAATGAATAATATAGACACGAAGAGAGAGTTCAAAACACATTTCTAAAGTCACAGATTATTTTTACTGTTTCTAAAATTTCTTTCCAAGTACGTTTAGATGGACAAATTAGATAAAAAGGCAAACATCTTTTTATTATTCTTTTTTTGTATCTTCCTGACTAAAAATATTAATGCAAAGATGATTTGGTCTGCATCCTACAGAACAGAATATGTATGTGTGTGTATATATATATATATATATATATATATATATATATATATAGCTATACATTCAAACATTACCACTATCTGAAGATACATTGTTAAGAAAATCTATTTTAATAAAATGAAAATGCTTTAAAGTTTATTTCCCACAGAGTAGCAATACCATGACCATGAAATAAGAATCACCAACTTGTTAACAAATACAAGGCTAGCAGCTAAAATTCTAGGTTATTTTTAATTGCATCATTTAGAGACAGCATTATAGCATCTCCTTTGTAGATTTTAAATTCATGCTCATTTCAAGCTTAGGATTGTCAAAGTTAAGTGATTTTGTGGCATGGAAATTGTCTAACAGAATTAATTGTGATGAAAGTATGTTGCACCAGTTCCATTCTGAACATGAGTAGTTCCAGCAATCTGGTGTACATAATTAAAGTATTACTCGTAATAATTTAATTCACTTATATAAGAGTAATGGTTTTGTAGTTACTTAATTCCCATAACTGTTTGTCATTTAAACTACTTTTTCTTTACCAGAAATTGTATACTACAGTTTAAAAAAAACATATATCTGAATTTGAGTTTATTCACCTTCCTATTGATACAATTTATGATTAACCACATTATTTATTCTCAATGTTCTTAACCCTGACTTGAAATGGACGCTATAAAATAACCCTCAAAATAAAACATTATAACTTAGTCCATTCTTAACAAAGGTATGAGCTATGAGCAACTCAAAATGAAAGGATGCTGTTATCATGTATGATAAAATAGACCTGGAAATACATCATTTGCATTGCAGTCTACCTGCTCATGCATCATGACCATTTTATGTACAGTTAGAAATAACTGCACTCCCAGACTCTCTGCTTCATTCATAAGTTAATGGACAGATTCAGAATAATTTGTTCGTCGCAAGCAGGTCTTCTACATTTACTTTTGGAGAAAATAGGGCACAGAAATTAAAGATGAATCGAATAATAAATATAATAGTTCTAAGTAGAGCTCTGAGGAACATCATACAGTATGTCAAGGAGCAGGCCTGCTGGCATGTTGACTGAATGCTATAACAGAGAAACTGCAAGATGGATGGTGCTGACTGCAGGTGCTTCAAATGTTGTAATTAAAGAGCATTTCAGAACTATGAAACATAAACTGCAACCAAACTTCCGTAGGACCCACAATAACAAACATGCATTTATAATAAAAATATCTTTACAAAGATTTGTGCAGAGGTCTATCTCAGTTGCTCACTGTGCAATATCTTGATCTGCATATAGAGTGACACTGAATACAAATAACATTAACCTACCAAATAATATCATGTAACTATAGCAAGTTGGAATACTGTATACAGAATACCCTGGTCTCCAAGTCCTTTTATCAATAGTGGGTTAGAAGTGCTGCCATGTGAAGGATCCTCGCATTACATGCTTCTATCTGTACCTGTGCTCAATACAACACATACATGTTCTAAAGTTGGGAATAGTGGTTTTACCTGTTCTTATGGAACATTGAGTAAACCTTGCATTGTCTATAATGACTTGTGCATTTCTTCAAATATATACTTCACATTAGGCGATATATACAACTTTTCCTAAAACATGTTTTAGTAACCATTGAAAAAGATCTGTCAGTGCCTTGATAGAGCAAACATTATTTTGCAATATGCTCACAAAGTACAGAAACTGGAGGCAGCAACATTTATCCTTAGTAATTTAATAGATGCATTCCATGGCAAACATTATATGCATACAGTGTTATGTAACACAGAAAAAAATGAATTGAAACTCTAAAATATTTATAATAATAAACCTAGAAAAAAGGTGGGACCACATATTTGCTCCAGACACAGCTGGCTAGAAAGTCTTTTGATATGCCCATGCATTCAGAAGGATACTACTACTTTCATGTGGCTTTACCCCCTGAACCCTAACATTACTTTTCTAAAAGTTTAGTGCAAAAATGTAAATAACCATCAACATCATGAGCACGTTTACTTTTTTGCTATTGTTGTTGTTGTTGCAACTACTTAAGACCCAAATCCTGCAAATTCTTATTTTAACTATACACTGACAGACCAAATCACTTCTTCAGACTTTCGCAGCATATATTTTGTGACAGAGAGATTCAAACTGAGAGCTGTATCATAAAGCCTGTCAGAAGCTAATGTCCTTTGCCCTTTATACAATTCTCCCACACATGCCAAAACTGTGATAAAAATTCTAACCTTCTTAACTGTTTAGGGAGTATTTTTTTCTATATGCCATCTGAGGGGTAGCATGTAATTGACCTGTGCACTGTCACTATGCCATTCAATCACAAAAGGTGGCTTTACAAACTAGATAGTAAATCTCCTCACAGCAACTGCAAAATAGCTACTGTAAAAGGAATGATACAATTGCAGTACCCAAAGTTTATCAGGAGCAGCATAAAATGAGCAATTATGAAAGAAAAAAAATACATATGGAAAATCTGCATTTCATGAATGCAATGATCAAAGCTTAGGCATTCTCTAGTATTTTGAGATAAAAATCTATAGAAGACTAACTTCTTTAAAATGGCATCAGGACTATACCAACAGTAACAATTAAAATCTAGTTATAAATATATTTTAAAAGTGTCTACCTCAAAATATTAAGTAACATCTGGTTGAAGGCCTAATTTAACTCGACATACAATGCCAAATCAATGATCCTAATACTTAATCATTTTATTAAAAAAAAATAGATGCCTATTTTACAAGAAAAATATAATACCTAGGAGTTTGCATTGTACAAACATTATCTCACATTCATAGATGCAAAGCACCTGCTATTAAGGCTTATACCTTAGTAAGAGCCATGATATGTAACAGTATCTATAACAAGCACAAAGCATATTACTGTCTTGTGCTGAAAATGTACAAAAAAAATGGTAACTGCTGTCAAAGCTGCTCCACGTTCTATGACTAAACCATCAGAAAGGTAGATGAGAAATACACAGTTTTACATAACAGTCATTTGTACAGATTATGGGCACAGAAAAAGATCTGATGTTGCTTTTCTCATGTAGTTCTGTCAAAGTTCCCATTTTGGTTTGAGATTTTGAGATCTGTGTGTGTGTGTGTGTTAACGTATCAATATTGCTGTGTTTTCATTGTGGATTATCAATATCCATACGTGATCCATGCTGACAATGTTGCAGTATCAGTGTAAGTCTAAATATAAATAGAATACGGTAACCTTTCAGCTAGTGTTATAAATGAATCATATTTAAATCTAAGTATCTACAAACAGAAAACCATTTTCAACTGCCACTGCTTACATTCATTAATGATCAGTTTTAAAATATAGTTCAGTTGTGATAGGCTGCATTTTATACTGTTGTATTTGCTGACATAATTTTACACAGTGACTTTCGTTAATGAAGCAAGAATATTTTGAAAATGTTTATTTTGATTTTCATTGCAGGCGAATTTAGCAGCTGTGCTTCATAAAATTATTGAAGGAGAGAGATATGTTGCTATGGGAACAGTATGGTTATTATTAACACCATATTTGAACGAAAGGCTTGCATGATTCTGAATTTAAGTAAGAATGTACTATCCTATGCCCTTCATAACCATCCTGTTATGCTTTCTAATATTCACAAATTAGTGACATTTTTAATTTTTAGTTCTTTTTCATTCAGATTCTAATGCGTATAAACATGAAACTATTTTGTTTTGAATTATGTTGCCTTATTCTTTCATTATAGACATTTCCCCCCACAAGTATATCCAGCTAAGCAATACCAAGTTGTTGTATTGATATAACAACACTGGTCACACATTTTCAAGGCAGCATTTTTCACAGCAACATCATAAGGAAAATATTTTCTTAAAGTAATATCAAACTGTATGAAGTTATATTTTTTCATGAGTTATCTTCTCGTTAATCATGCATGTTTTTTGATACATTCCAACAACAGACATTATAACATCAAAAAGCATTTACTGTAGAGAACCTAAATACTATAAGGACAACTGCAATGAAGAAAAACCGTCACTGATGAACACTTAACAAAATCTTAACTAACTTTCACATTTGCTTGCTAAAAATATATGCTGTACAATTGCCAACAATGTTCTAAGACTAGCACAAGTTTTGCACATGAGACACTCTCTTTCACAGCAAAAGATAACCTTATTACAACCATGAATAAGATATTCAGATTAGTTAATTTCTCCACTTTCTCTGAACATTATTACATTACTGCTCAACGAGGAAGCCTGTTACCTATTTTTGCCAGATCACTTCAGTCGCCCTGCTAGACAGTGGTCCAGGGAAATAAATAGTGTGGGGAAAAAATAGCCAGGGAATTGTTATGGCTAGGCTTGTATAGGCCCTAGGGCTGATAGCCTAGTACCAACCTATGAACCTATGAACCATGCACGTGTTCAGCACACTTACATTCAGATTGCTAAAATTAAGACTCTGCCTACCTCTGGCAATGAGTTTATCTTTAGGGGATTCTACATGCTCACTTCAAAGCAAGTCCAATCTCAAACTATACAGACTTCAGTACTCTCTACACATCTGTGAAAAAATCCTTTAACAAACTGGCCCCTGTCTTCTGGAACTTACTGCCTCTCTAAACAATACCATGTAACGTACCACCTTAACAACCTCCTGCACCACTTTACTCATGTGTGCTAACTCTAATTCTACAGACTATGTTACTAGAACCCCTTTCCTAACAGTACTGTTACCAAGGCAACACTTGATCTTGGTTTTGTAGTTTGCGTATATCTTATAGAGTATTTTTTAGCTGGATATAATTTTTGATATTATGGGATATGGAATTATATGTTTTTCAGTGTTTTGTGCTTTCAGTGTTTTTTCAGATAGTTTGAAGTAGGATGGATATATATATATATATATATATATATATATATATATATATATATATATATATATATATATTGCAAATGGAACAGAAAGATAAGTTTTGTTGCCTACCTATGCTTTAGAATGTCTACCCTGGTTAACAAATCCCAATAAATCAAAAAATAAATAAATAAATCGGTTGGTAGTAATAATGTCTTATTTTTGGATGATTATATGGTGTTATACAACTGGTTGTGATTATAGATATATTTAGATTTTGGAGTTTAAGCCATTCTGACATTATATACTGAAGTAAAACTAAAGTGTGCTGCCAATAAATAATGTGGATGGGAGCTGGTTTATACATAGAACCGTGGTGCTGACATTATGTGTAAAGTCACTTTGTTTTCGATAAATTAGAGGCAAATAAATCTGTATGTTTCCCATACTTATATTGTGAGAATGCAGGATAAGATGAAGGTGTTAAATGTGGAGAAAAGTAGTACAAATTAAGGAACTAAACAGGTTAAGAAGCTGGAATAAGTTTTCACTATTGAAGTTCTAATACATGAAGCAAGTTTAGGTAGGACAATAAAAGTGGATGATGTAGATAGATAGATAGATAGATAGATAGATAGATAGATAGATAGATAGATAGATAGATAGATACTCATTTCTACCCCTTAAAAATGCTTAGTGTTCATTTAAAATTTTGGATAAAAAAGATTGTTGAAGGACAAATGTTGCTTGGTGTTTTGGATTACTTCTAAGGCTATGAAATATTGCCATTGTTACTTAACGTCTGATATGGATATATGAAGTTGAACACATTTATTATGAGGAGTAGAGAGCAAAGTTGTTTTGGCATCCTAGTATGGTGACATGGATAAATTGGCATCTATATATATTGACAGCCAGGTAGTAGTGGGTGTGTGGGTTAAGATGGGAGAGAAGCAGGCTACAACCCTCCACAGTAGAGCCACTCAGTTTGTGCATTTGCAGTCAAATGGATCCTCTGAAGCTTAACATTAAAATATGAGTTAGACAAAGAAGTACAAAACTATCAAAATAAAAGTAAAGATAATTTAAACACACAGCTATGTAGTATTAAGGGTAAATAGAACAGAATTAAAGTAGGCTATATTGGACAACTCAAAAGAAACATAAAACACTGGATAACCACTATCGGATAGTAAAACTAATAGGATAAACAGTTGGAGCAGGATACCAGAGTGGGTTAGGAACAGGAAACCATGAAAGGATGCTTATATATCATATAAGAACATAATAGTACACAAAGTAAAAAAATTGTTTGTGGTATTTAAGGATGGTACATGCATCACAGATTAGTTAGATACTGCAGCTATAAGGGTGCTTTGACTTTAGACCATTCCATGGTCACTTCAGTTTTTCAAAAGCTGCATTTAGGATAGAACAACATCAATGCATCAGTACGAATCTAGACACTGCAACTTCCACTTATTTTTACACTTTAGAATATGGGTTATGGACTATTATGTCCAAGTAATTATTCATAGTATGACAATGATACACATTCACTACTGCTTCATAAAGAGCAGACATGAGCAGGAACTGATAAGAATGGGTTACTTAAATGTTCTTAAGAAGCAATAAGAACCAGTAGGCTGTAGAGCATTGTTAATGTTTCATTTTTAGGTTTACGCTGAATTAGGCCGGAAGTCTCCATGTCAGCTCATAGATTCTCACATCACTGATGTTAGAGACACAAATGCCACAGTCAGTGAGAAGACATTTAATATCATGTCAGCAAGCACTCACTGAAAACAACAACATGACATGGGGATGGGCAGGCTTAACTCTGGATAAAGAATTCTTCACCTTATAACGGGTGTTGTACCATTTTGTGCCAGCAATCCAGAAGACTTGCTTATCCACTGACGTTTGTATGAGGAGTGATCTATTAATCACTCTTGAAAGCATATTTCAATATACATTTTCAATATTCGGAAACAACCTCTTTAAATGTAGTCAAATGAATAGCTCTTCTTAACTGCTGCAATTGCTTCCATGATATTGATATCCTAGGATAGTGATGCTATGTGAATATCCTCCTTTATACAGTTCGCATCTGCGCTGATCCTCGATCTAAATAAGGTGCTAACAGTGAGCACTAGCCATTGCTTTCATCTGATTAACTTGTTTCTGTAACTGCAAATGCAGATTTAAAACTGGAGGTGTTCTAAAGATCGGCTGCAAAAGGAACAGATGGCCTGATATGTGTTTTCGATCTAAATATTGATCTAGCTGAGTAGGTACAGACAAAGGAAGATAACGATACAGCTGCCGAGCAGATAGGGACAGTGTAGCACGAGTTCAATAAGTGCTAATGCTGAGTATGAGGAATAAACTGTGAGGGTCATGTTATAAACTCAAAGTGACAAAGTGTGGGGCAGTAGTGCAAACCCCAAAGCCAGCTGTTAAGAGATACAGCTAGGAATTATACCGTGTCCTACAAAATCAGAACTTTATACAGATATGAAAATAATACCGTGAAGACATCTGTTACAGCAAGATGTGGCTTTGAAAGTTACCTAATAACAGGGAAAGAGCTTTGGGACATTAAAGAAACTAGTTGCAGTAGCAACACCGACAAACAACTATGATGTGAATAAGCTCATTGGGATACAAGCAGATGCCAGTACGAATGGTATAAGAGTTTAGACCAGCTACCTACACAGGGCAAGAATTTTCAGTTCCACAAAACAGATATGCACAGGCAAGAAAGGAGCCACTAGCAATTCCATATGGATGAGTGAAATTCCATGAATATAGCTATGGTTAGTTAGTCAAAGGAAATAGATGAAAAATGTATTTCTGCAATGCACTTCCATAATTGCACAGTGTTACTTATTCATACGAAGTATTATCTCAAAGTGAAATACAGACCAGACAAAGAACTAGACAAAAGACATATGATGAAAATAGCATACTTACAAGACAAGCATGCAGAATTCATTGAAGATGAATAAGAGATGACTTGGATAATATCATAGCTATTGACAGAAGACAAAGAATATCAGGAAAAAAAGAATGCTAGCAGTATACCATCACTAACCTACACATGCTGTTGCCTATAAAAGTAATGAAAAATCTGGACTAAGCAAAAATATTCATTAAGAAAGCTCAAGAAGAAAGGTAAAGCCCTAAGTGTGGCCCATTTGAGCTGTGTTTGTTTGGTGGCTCTGGTGTCAAAGGTGCTAGAAGGTATATGATGGTGGCATCTATATTACCCAATCGAATGTTTAGGTGAGCAAATACCTAAATGTCAACCTGGTAATATCAAAAAATTAAAACAGCGAACGGACGATTTAAAGTTGGGAATGAATTCCCACGGCCCCCTCCAAAAAAATTTAAACCAAAATAAAATGCGGCGCTTCAACCTCTACACCACCGATGAGGGGGGCTGTGCCCCCGCCCTCCTAACTAAATATACCAACTCAGAGATCACTCTACAGTGGAGTAAGAGGCAAAGTCTGCATAGCGGCCAAGGGAATTCTTTCCTTGCATTAAACTGGCCGTTCGCATTTTTTTGCTTTCGCTATTACCAGATCGACATTTAGATATTCACTATCCTAAACATTCGATCAGGTAATAGAAACCCATGATGGTGTGCCCATCCTCAGATAAAGCAAACGTTCTTGCACACATAAAGGTCGATCCTTATTGGAGGCTTTGGACATGTGGTGAGGGTGTTCTCAAACAGAAATAGGAGAGGCATTACCTGGAACACCATGGATGCAGGACGATATGTAGGCCTATCTCCAATGCGCATCCATGCCTGAACATTAACAGGTATACTCTAGAGAGGGAAACTAGTGCATACAATAGAAAAAAAAATCCTCAGCAAGAAAGATGGACCCTCTGCTGTGTGAAGATAGCCCCACTGGTGTAGAATAACGAGGAAGTAGTCTACAAAAAAGACAAACTGATAGTGAAAAAGCAAAAAAATTCATAAAGATGACAAAGTGGACTACTGAGAATTTATGTTGTTACAACTATGCAAGAAGCCCAGAATGTCCTACTAGAAGATACTTTGACAGGTTAGAAGAGAAATTAGAGGAAAGAAAAACATTTGCCCAAGAAAAACTGTCACATGCTTCAAATAATAAATTGTATTCATTAATACAACCAAGTTATGAAAACATTGCATAAACTAAGGATGTTTGAGTCACCTGGAAAAGGAAACAACAGAGGAAGTGCAAAAATATAAAGAACATAACTCAGAGATTTTTGAAAGTTATAAAAAAGAAACATAGACATGGGGAAGAAAAAGAGCTTAGGTGTGGTATTTTTGCAAAGAAAAAAGCCAAACTAATCAGCACAAAAACAACTCCATACATATTTGAAGAGGAATAAAGACAAAGGCACCTAGATATAAAAAAAAAAATCACAATTTACAAATAAAGAAACAAAGGGGGAATGCAGAAAAAAGGATTAACAAGTTAGAAGTTAAACAAATAGAAATTGAAGTTATGGAATATCTGCAAAGTAAGGGATTTAGTGTGGGAATCCAACACAGGCAATGTCGGAGCACACTGTAATTAATAAGTCTCCAGGTTAAGGAGCAACAACTGGAGCAGGGGGCATCTGATGAAGATCATCAACATGATGATGTTCTGGAGGCTTCTTTAGGAGACTGGCACAAAAGTCAAGTTGAAGATGCACAGCAAGGAAAGGGGTGAGAAACAGCAGTAACTTTGAAAGAGGTATTGTTACAGATGGATGGGCTAAAATAGTTCCCATTTGAAAGAGCAGCAGATGAAGGATGGGTGTATCTGTATAGGATATGTCACAGGAGGATTTTTCTGGAACTTTCTGTATATTATTCACAGAAAACAGAGAGCAAAGAAGATGCTTGAAATCCAGAAGACAATTATTTAAGGGAAAACCTGCTTGACTGAATAGAGATAGACAGGCATATTAATGTAGATTAATAAAATAGCAGAAAGCAAAAAAGATCCAAAATGTGAACAGATGAAAACAGTATTGAGGACTATTAAGAGAAATGTGTGTGATATAAAAAATAAACAGACCATATTGCTGTGCAGTTACACAAGTAATGGAAAACGTGATTCAACAAAAATATACAGTAAAGCAAGGGAAGGAAACAAGTAAATGCCACAATGGAACCATCAAATAGAGAAAACTATAAAACAACTTGGACAAGAAGCACCACTCTTAGAAGAATACATAAAAGGGAACAGATCATCAAAGATACTTAGAAAGACAGACATGGTAAAAGCAAAACACAGTTTCAAAGCAAACCAAAAATGTTGCCATACACTATTGCAAACAATTAACTAAAAATATCAGCACAAATAGAAAACTTAGGGGATATGCAGATAAATATAAAGAAAAGCATACAAAATAAGCATTTCATTGATTACTCAAAAAGATACTACAGAAAATTGGAAAACAAAGCAAAGAGAATAGATATACCTCCCAGAAAGGAGAAATAGGCACATTTTTAAGAGGTACTAAAGAAGATTTTGCTGAGCATAACACATATGCTGAATGGATAGTAGAATTAAAAGAAACACTAAGGAACTCTAACGTAGAGGATATGAAATGGGATGAAATGACAAAGTTGGAAAACTCCAAACCCAGATGCAATACCAAATTTCTGGCTAAAAATCATTAAATCTTTAAACAAAGATTTAGCCCAGGTTAAGAATTACTTACATGCATCCAGAATAGGCACCAACCTGGTTAACAACAGGAAAGGCAAAACTCTTCCTACAGTGTGAACCTGCAAGCTATGCTAAGAAGTATAGAACAATAAACTGTCTTCTGACAATATACAAACTATGTACTAGAACTGATGCAGACATTGTTTACAGTCTTTAAACAAAAAAAACTTAGTCATGGTAATAGAACAAAAGAGTGACAAAACAATGTCATATAGAACAAAGGCTTGAATGTTGCTAAATAAAGCCATAATAGAGAATTGTAAAATGGGGAAGAATTTAAGTACACCATGGGCAGATAAAAAAAATCATTTAAGCATCCCATATTCACGGACAAATTAATGCTTACAGTTTTATAGGATACACTCTACGCTGATCAATTATATTACAGTTACAATGAAACAGTAGCAAACCACGTTATAGCGGACCATGACAAAGGGCAAAATATTATCAAAGAAAATTTAAAATGGAGGATATTCCGTGTGTATTCTTTATCACTGCTGCTGTTTTGACTTGTCCTTAACCCATTAAGCTGTTTTCTTAACAGACTAGATTATGGTCAAAATTTGGCTCCCAGAAAACAACTTTATTTAAAGCTTTCTTATCTATTTTTTCTGGATGACTTAAAACTTCATAGTTCATCATTTGAGGAATTGAAAGCACAACTACCAGTGGCTAAAACTATCCCAAATGATATAATAATGACATTTGGTCTTGATAAATGTGCAAAAGCAACATTTAAAATTGGAAAGCTGCAAGCCCAAGAAAATATCAATCTGGGAGACGAATGTGATACAAATGACACTGAGTACGGCAGTGTATAAATATTTGGGAACGAGAGATGGATCAACAATAAAACAAGAACAAATGTGAATAAAGCTCACAAAGGAATACTGAATACTTCAGAACCATAAAACTGAGACTGAGAACTGTCTTGATCTCTAGGTATAAAGTCTAATCTGTAAATCAATTTGTTCTTCCTGCTTTTAAATATGGTTTGTGGTAAACTAACTGGTCCCAAAAATTATTGGCTCAGTTGGACATGAAACTAAGAAAAATACTTAATTTTTATTAAATTATTTATAAAATCAGTATATATACCAAGATTAGAGAGTCCACACTCTGAAAGAGGTATGGGTGTCCTCAAAATTAATAACATCTATAGGTCTGCAATTGTGGGGCCACGTACATATCCGCTGACCTTACAAAATTCAAATACAGTGACATTTTTAAAACATGAGGAGTAGAAGTCTAAGATGACTTCTCTGCTTAGTTTAGCAGAAGAATTTTGGTGTCAAGTGGGAATGGAAATCAAACCAGAAGCAGACAAAAGTCAGACAGAAACTGAATGTGCTATAGAAACAAAAGAAAGAATATAAAGAGTAGGATCAAATAAGAAGGAAAAAAATGTAGAAAATTCATAAATATAGTGGCAAGTATAGAGACCTACTAGGCCAACCCCATGATGACAAAAATGTGACTCAGTAATGGCGAAGAAAATTGATTTGAAACCAAAAGATGAAAGGTCAATAATAGCAATCCAGGATAGTGGACTACATACACACTGGTTTATAAAATCCACTGAAAAGTTGGGAGAAACAGACACACAGAGGTTCTTTAAAAAATATATGGAAACAGTTGTGCATCTTGTTGCTAGGTGTGATATACTCATGGCAGAGGG
The DNA here is from genome assembly GCF_019279795.1 of Protopterus annectens. Lineage (NCBI taxonomy): Eukaryota > Metazoa > Chordata > Ceratodontiformes > Protopteridae > Protopterus > Protopterus annectens. The sequence continues at coordinate 1,932,982,769 of NC_056728.1, read as the reverse complement.
CCTATACACTGAAAAGTAGAAAAATGTGACAAGTCTATTGCTTTGGGAATTGTGCAAGCAAAACAATAGTTAAGTAGTTGAGAAACACTGGAAACACGAACCACAAATCATTATAGAGAATGGTGAAGTATATCACATGGGATCACCCATTCCCAACAATTCAAAAAAAAAAAAATCCAGAAAACCAGATATAGTAGTCCATGAAAAAAAAGACAAAAGTAGCATTGATCTTGTAAATTGTTCCACCCAGTGATTATAATGTCTTACATACATAGATGCACAAAATCATAAAATATCAGGATTTGTAAGCAGAAACATAAGTAACATAAAAGATTGCTACTTAGACTATTCCAATAGTAGTAGGAGCAATAGGTTTAATAAAAAAATTAATTTACAGTTATAGTTAGATATGCTACCAATACATGTAACCCCATATGAATTAAAGAAGGGGGTAGTTCTGGGCAACTTGCAGGTGCTGAGAAGAACACCCTAGGCTAACATCAAACACTAAAACAATACTAATTCCGTAAAGTCTATAATACCCTTTCTTAAAAATGAGATTCATTCCCATCATAGTATTAGAAACCCAAGAGACATGGAAAAATTAAAGCCAGGAGGGAAGTGAGTACATACAATAGAAAAACAGTCCTCAGCTACCATGTGGCAATGTATCATGAGCTCTAATCTCCTTAATGGTCCCAAGCACTCATTAGAATGAGGCTGGGTGAGGGAAAGATTTCATTGGTAGACACAGTGGATGAGGACCCTGTAGTAGCCAATGTCCAGCTGTGAGAAGTAAAAAATGTAATTCAGTTGTATTTTTCTACAGTAAAACAAAATAAATAATCTAAGTCCACGGTTTAAAGTTCAAAGTTAATAATATACTATTTTCCATTCATCTGAGATAACAAATGTTTATTTGCTGAATACAATGCATTATATTAAGGAGCATTACTGTAAAACTTCAACAATTAAAAGATTAGTGAGCAGCACAGCTGAGGTGTAAACAAATACTGTGCATCCTACATGCTAGAGCTTTGCTATTTGATCCACTTAATGTATATAATATCCTCCAAATTTGCATAACCTCAAGGGAAATTTTCAAAATTTGGCTGAATGACCCATTTGATCTAAGTCCACAAAATAATGCACAATTTATGGCATCACATATGGGGACAGTGAGCCTTAAAAAGAGAGCAATGGATATAATTTATTGTCCAGGAATGCCTCATGAAATAGGAATAGGAACAGTAGACCAGAGTTGAACGATGTGCAAATTATCCAATAACAGTAATATAGAACAGCTGTTAATGGCGCTAACCTATGGCTGCTCTGGTAAATAACAGTATCTTCTCCTTGAAAGTAGTAATAGAACAGATTTATTTCAAACTAAAAAAAAGATATAAAACTTGTAGTTACTGTCTTATAATCCTTGAATTGTTTATTTGATGCATACAAATGCATGTGATTAATGTATTTAGATGCTCATTCTTGAGATGAAATATGTGATGTTGTCATATCTAGCAATGACTTGTAATATAAAAGTAAGGAATTCAGAAGATTTTGTGTGATCTAATGGATGAGTTAACCAAGGTATCCAAACTGTGAAAAATATTATGAGCAACAACAGCAGCAATTCTAATTTTGACAACTGATGCCTTCCTGTTGTTGAACATAATAATTTCCCATTGCATTTACCCTATATGTCGGCAACTTGGATTTTCATTGGCAGAAGTTTTAATAGTGAATTGCCTACTTCAAATATATGCAATATGGCTGAATAGGAAATACTGAAAATCAATCAGCAAAATCAGAGGTACTTGTATGATAGAAAATGCAGAAAATTAGTAGATTTACAAAATGGAGACAAAGTAAGAAAATAAAAGACATGATATAGTCTGCAGCCTGAAACAGAGGTTGTAGACAACACAAAGAATCCAAATGCCTGTGTTTTTCATGGAGAAAATAGAATGCTGTATGGAAGAAATCACTGATATCTATTGAGACAAATGTGTAAATGTTAAACAAAGAACAGCCAAACCTGATGTGGATATTTCTAATTATACAAATAAGCATACTTTGTTAATACTTCCTTGTTGTCATGTGAAATTTCAAGTCTGGATTGTCAAAAGTGGTATATGTGTAGTGTGTGCAATCTGATAGATATGAAACTTATTTGTGAAACTTTAGAGAAGCACATTATGCTGGGTTTGTATGCATTATACTGCTATATTGTACTGGCTCAGGGCACTGGCTACTGTCACTGAAAAGAAGACTTTCTACTGAAGTGAAACAGTTGTACTTAGCTGGCTTGTATTTTTTAACTTGATATTTCAGAAAATGTTCTGGGATATAAGAATGCATGAAGGCTGTTAGAAATATGATATTCCATAGCTCAGAGGTGTGATGGAGCCAACAGTGTTGCAATGCCGTCGGAGTCTTTGACACACACTGAGCTGCAGTTTGCCATATTCTTTAGAATGGTTTACCTCCTTGGCATTTTTTTGGCAGTGACATGCTTTGTATATATTGCATTTTGATAGAAATGCATGATATTCCTTTCTTTTTTGACGAGAGTATGAAACCACAGAACTCAGGCAACATTTTATCAAATTTACATTTTTTTGTTTTTTCTTTAGCTCGTTTTCCTTAATACTATGGAAACTACCCCTTAATGCTTTCCTATGTTTCTTTTGTCATTTTGCAAAGATAATTATGTTACCAGTGTCATTTGTCACATTCGTTAAATATTGTATAATTCATTTTATTACGTGATGGAATATCTCTGATAAGGAGCTGATGCCAAAGATCATTTGCATTTGGTTTGTGAGCCCTTTGCTATTACAAACGGTGATAATACTCTTGCTAAATTGGTATAGATCAATCATATCCATCTTTAACAGATTTATCATCTACTACTGGAATAAATCTCTTTCTCTCTCTCTCTCTCTCTTTACCTCTCTAACTGTACTGGCTCTCTTCATGATATCCAGACTTCGTTTAACATGCAAATGTGAATGTGATCTTTTATATAGGACTTGTACAACTTCTCTTATGTTCATTGTCTTATTTCAGGTTTATTTGTTTTGTATAAATATGTTTTTTTTTCCTTTGATATATTCTGGATCTGCTAGAGTTTATTATTTATTTTTATTTTATGTTTACTGGGAAAGTACAACTGGATGCCCTTTTTCATCGGAGGCCTGGGGAGAAAAGCTCCACATTTATAAATCACCGTAAGATACATATACAATGTAAGGATACAAATATTGATTCAATCTCAGATACAAGTATAAAATGAAAATACATGTTATACATTTCACTGATACAATCATATAGTCTAGGTAGGATACAAAGAATAGCAGTACTGTGATTGTAGGTAGAAAACAGGCAAGTTAAGTGTACATATGCTTAGTAGGGTATACTATTCAAATACAAAATAACAGGTTGTGTTCCTTTGGCTGCCTTAAGTCAGCTCTTTCCTAACCAGGATTTGTGCAAATGTAGGTCCATGATTCTGACAGGTGTGATTTGAGAAGTTCTTTTAAAGTTGGAAGTGTTAGTGGTTGTTCTGATATGTAAAGACGAGGAATTCCATGTTTTCGCTATGCACTTGGAGCAAAGGGAAACTCCAGCTGCATTGTTAGGTCTGGATATATTTAGGAAGGATTTGTTACTGGAACACAATACCCTGTTATTGGAGTAGTGTATTAGTAGATTTTGGAAGCACTGGTATTTTTTCTGGCTGATTTAGTACGCAGTGGGCAAAGGTGAGTTGAGTATAAGCAAGTAGATTTGGTAGTTCTAGCCAGGATAGTTGTTTTAAAGCCAAACAATGATGGGATCTGAAATTTGTTACTGTGACAGACTTTGAGATTTTATTATAGCAAGTTTTCAGTTTTGCTAGGTCAGATTTCTTAATGTTTGTAAGAATTTGTGAGATATACAGTACCGTAAAGATAAGATGGGTTCTTGCTATCATGGCCTTTGAAGATTTCTTTAAAAAGTGTCAGTTTGTGTACAGGGTTCCTATATTTTGTGAACTGTTCCTATTGTCTGTGATATGTGTATGTCAAATTTTATGTTATGGTCAATGACCACTCTAAGTAATTTTGTTTGGGAAAGTGGGGAAATAACTGCATGGTTTAATAATAAGATATTAAGTGGTGGGTGGGCATCTGCAGCTCTAGCTGGATAGAAGAGCATGAGTTTTGTTTTGGTAGGATTAAGTATAAGTTGTGCATTGTTCAGCCAAGATTTCGCAGCAGTAAATGACTGATGTGTGATATTTTGGTGTTTTTGTAGTGTCTGGGTGGCACAAATCAGGGCAGAATCATCCGCATATTGAATTATGGAGGCAAGTGGGGTGACAGGATGAAGATTGTTAGCAATGATAAACAGGAGAGGGCCCAGAATAGATCCGTCTGGAACTCCCATGATTACAGGCAGTAATGAAAAGAGATTTTGTTGCTATTTTACAGCTTAATGGCATCTAGTTAGATATTCATGGAACCAAGTGAGTGCAGAATGACTAAGTTTATGTTCCCAGAGTGTAGTTAAGAGTTTAGAATGGGAAACAGCATCAAAAGCTTTGGACAGATCAAGAAAGATGGAAGAAACTAAATTGCCTTCATTGTGATGGTGGTTAATAATGTTAGTAAACTTAACAAGGACAGTGGTAATACTATGGTTAGGACAGAAACCATGCTGAGTGTTAGACAGAAGATTGTTGGTTATTAGATAGTTGAAGCTTTGTGAATGGATGCACCTCTCAATTATTTTTGATAATGGTGATACTATAGCTATTTTCCAGTAATTTGATAATTCTCTTGAGTTTCCACCTTTATGTAGTGGAATGCTATGTGATACTTCCCGAATTTTAGAGAATTATTCTGAGATGTGTCAGTTTATTAAAATGGATACTGGATAGGATAATGCTTCTGCAGTGACTTTCAGATATCTGGCAGGTAAATAATCAGCAGCAAGTGTAGTAGGTTTAAGTCTTTAGATATTTAACTATAGTGTTTATTGGGACAGGTTGGAAAGAGATGTTATTGGGATCTAGTGTGGGTACTATGTGAGTCTGGGTAGGGGAAGAACAATTACTGTTTGTGAGGGTTAGTATGGATTCAGTGAAGTATCTCTTATACCTACCTTGGTTTGCTAAGTTTGCAAATGTCCAATGCCTTCAGCCAAATTATTTTGCTCATTTAGTAGGCTGTAAGTTTTGTCAGTTTTATTTGTGTAATACTGATGTTATTTAGTATTTTGATTACCCTACTGACTTAGCTGCACAGTACGTCTTTATGTACCGAGAAAATTAACTTTGTTACACTGATGTTCAGTATATTGATCACTGCTGCAGTAGCCTTAGCTGTATGGGTTATATCCTGCCATGGACATAATGGCTGGCAAGCATCCAAAGATTCAGTGCACCTTCCATGCATGCAAACTGTCAAGCAGCTTGAGCTGACCTGACTATTATTTATTTATTTATTTATTTGAGTTTGATGACTGGGGAGGTCCACTGGGCTCAAGGAGCCCATTTTCAGTGGAGGCCCAGGGAGAAAAGCTCCGCATTACATACTGATTATACACAGTTATTCACACAAAATCTGAATTATATAGTGATTATACACAGCTATTCACATAAAAATCCACATTACATAGAAATTATGCACAGTTATTCACATAAAAATAAATTTAAGTGATGTGAAAATATATATGCAGTTATACCCAGTTGTTCACATAAAAATCCAAATTAAATGAAGAAGAGTACAATTAAATAAAATTGTGTTACACAGTGTGCTCGTCAAAGTAAAGAGAAACACAAATCAAACCTGATTAAGAGTCAGAGAACCTGATTAAGAGTCATTGAACTAAAAGACATGTTTGGGTGCAAAGCCCTTCACAGCTTTACTCCCGCTGAAGAATACGCTCTTCTGAGGCTTGCAAGGATCGATAATTGGCTTGTGGTTTCCTTAGCTCCCAGATAAACTATGTATAGGGGAAAAAACTTCTATTTACTTATTTTTACTGATGTTTTATTACTTTCCTCTACAGGAAAGTTATTTTAAAACTAGGAATGTTGTTTTAATGGACTGCATTGAGACTGTAACATACTTTTAAATGGAACAGTCATTGTTTCTGTCAATTTAAAAGTACAGTAAACTAACTGATAAAATATTTTCTGTAGAATTTCTGTTTATTTTTCCATTGTGGGCTGCCATAGCATTTGAAAGGGCTTTTAACTGTGTTTTCTGACTTTTGAGGACTCATGGTTTCACTGGCATCTGATGCTTCTCTTCCCCAGAATAGAGGCATCTTTTTTGGTTCTGCCATGAAACAGGTTATCACTCCCATAGTCAGTCCTTCTTCCAGCCACAAAAAAAGTTAAGCAAACAGACTTTGCCACCAGCTGTGGCCATTTGAAATACCTCAGAACAGTCATCTTTTACCTCAGATTTCCCTGTTGTAGCACCTACAACCACTATGGACTGCGGATTAGCAATGCCCTCTGCAGCTGTTGGGGTCCCCTCAGCAGCAAAGGTGAGCCACTCTTGTGACTCCTGGGAGAGGGAAGAAGGATGGTTTTCCTGTTGTGTCAAACTACAGAGCCCATCCTGGGGAAGCAGCGGCTGCCATTAGTAATATTATTAACTCCATTTTTCCTGTCAAAAATTAAAAGAAAAACAAGCACGGCTCTACTCCTCCTCAAGCTATTTTGGATAGGAGTAGTTTACTGGGACTAGTTCAGGGTTTGATTAAGGCCACTGATCCTTCTTGTAGAGTAGTTTCTGGTAAAAGAAAGAGGGATGCCTTGTTTCCTAAACAGATTCAATATTCTGAATCTGAGCAGCAAGATTCAGGGACAGATTCAGGGTTTTGTCCTCAGATTTCTGATTCACACTCACAGTAGAGCTCATTTTCTGATTCTCCCCGTGGAGTTTCTTGCTGTCTGAGACTATTACTAGAATGTTCTAATGTTTTCAGTGAAAGTATACTAAGGTGTCCAGTTCCTCTAAAAATACTATGACTTGTTGCAGAAGGATTTTCCAGAACCTACACCAATTTCTCCTGTCCTGTCTACTTTAGAGGATGTGTGCCTTACTGCCTGCAACCTTCCCGATAGTCAGCCAACTGTCACTAAAAAAGGCAAACAGGATGTATAAAGTTCCTCTATCTTTTAAATGTTCATACCTTATTCCCAAATCTGACCCAGCAGTTATAGCTTTAGTTGACTCCACTGCTGTTAAGCATTTAGATAATTCCAATCCTACTTTTTTCTAATAAGGGTGGGACTATTGCTAGATGTGGCAAAAGTGCATACTTCTGCAAATTTAAATTTCAGAATTTTAAATTGGCATGCTCATATGTTAAAGTTCATTTGGATATATTGTGAAGGTATCAGGAGTATTGTATGTACAGCTTTTTCTTGTAAAGACAAAGCTGTTTTAAATAACTTAGTTTCTTCTATTGCACAGGTCACTATTCATTGCTTGCAGTGTGTATATGACTATGTTGATGCTTTTCCAGGGTTATGTCCACTGGCACTGTTTTAAGGAGAATTGCTTGGCTTCATTCTCAGAATTTGCCAGATGATGTAAAAAAAATATTTTAAATTCTCCCTTAAATAGAGATTTAATGTTTGGCAGATGTGATCAAAATGTGTGATGAAATGGGCGAACTTATCTAGGGAATCTCAGTCCTCTTTTTCTCTTCTACTTTCACAAAATAAATAAATAAATAAATAAATAAAGCAAGTAGTAGGGGAAGAGACAGATAAGGGTAAGAGTCGGCGGGTGATATGGGAAGGCAAACAGAAGGGACTGGTGGAGAAGGAAGGGCAGGATCAATTTGTTTTAACATGGCCTGGGGACAGCATGTAGTCTGTCATGCAGGTTTTGTGCAGGAAAGGAGGTTCCTGGTAAGTAATGAAAAAAAAATCCAGGATAATAACAGGGCAGTCAAGCAAGACTTTTGCCAATCAGAAGACAAGGCAGAGGAGAGTAGTTGCATCCATACCTTTATTTATGATTTGGTACCTGATCTCTTAGCACCTGCTTTGAATTAGCACCAGCTAAGATTTAACTACAGTGATATGATTTGGGCCCTTAGAATTAGTCTTGTTCTTCCTAGTCAGCTGAGTTCCTCATAAAAGCATACCTGATTATGGACAGGTGTTACTAAATCAATAAATTAAGCCAACACCCAACAACTTACCAGGGTCTAGTATAAGAGGAAAGACTATTTAGAAAAATAATTAAGTGCCCCTTGTTTGACCCTTGGCCATGATTTTAATGTCAAGTTATGATTTCTATACTTGAACATTGAGAAGTATGAGTGCAGCTTGCAGAAACAGAGGATAGCGATGCTAGGATTGGTGGGTCATGCTGTGGGAGTGATCTGGCTGTTTAGGGCAACCACTTCTCCAGAGCATGGAAAATTGCCTCTCAGACAGGACAACAAAGGGCCACAAGGAGGGAACATCTTCTAGAAATTAATTAACAATGCAGCTAAGAAGGTTACACAGTTGATAAATGAGTGCTTATGGTTAAGGAAGTGCTTCAGCACATTATTATGGTGCAGTATGCATGCACAAGAGAGTAAAAAAAAAATCAGAATACTGGACCAGATGGGGTTTAGTGATGATCCTGGAAGAATATTAAGTTATTGTTATAGGGGATTTGCATGAGCTAGTGGTATAACTGTTGTGACACCCCACCACTGACCCAGAAATCAAGGAGCCTCAATCCTCACCACTGGCAACAGTGGGGGATGTAAGTTGGGGGGATGACAAGTGCACATACAGTATTTCAGGATGTAGCTCTCTGCATCAAGTGCAAATTTGCTTAAGAGCACACAGAGACCACAGTCAGTCTGGGGATGGTATCTCCCTCTTTCTTCAGATCTCCAGTAAGACTCCCCACTGGCACAGCTATAGAGTTTAGATCTCAGTCAAGTGGCCAAGACCTCCAGCACCCTCTCTGTCCAACCAGTGCTTTGTGTCCCTGTCCAAGTAGCTGACACACACACACTTTAAGGTTTGATTTACACACACACAAGGCTGGCACAGGTTTAATAGCTATGTCCCCTTCTACCAAGACTAAGAGGCAGTTATCACTGCCACCAGCCATGTCCTTATCAGCTACTTTATGGCCCTTAACATAGGATGTCCAATCTTACTGTGTAATGTTACTATTAATCCAAATGGTAGTTTGACCAAGAGCAAGGCTCTTAGGAGTGGCCCACAGTGTCACTAGATAAATATGCAAGTACTCTCAGAACTTAAATATGTCTCACAAATATCAGCCACAATGAAAGGTTTAAACATATTTAATAACAAATAACAAAAGAACAATAAAATACTCAGTAAATAATCACAGTTAGATCAGAGTTTGAAATCACAGGGAATATTTAAAACACCATTGCAGGACAGTCTCAAATAAATAAATAAAACATCTAAGTTATACTTCACTATATTCCTGACTTTATCTAAGAGAAGTTAATGTACCCTAGTTAACTTACATATGGAGCAACAAGGCAGATGTGGTGAATGGGTCTTCTTGTCAGGTCAAAGACAAAATACAGACTACACAGTCTCTCTCTCAGAGAGTTCTTAAATTAATACCCCAAATATTACTGCTGGGATAGCTTGCAGGATTACATCACTTCTTGTTATCTGACTATCCCAGGTGAAAAGCAAACATTGATGCAGCTGGTACCATTTAGTATCTACCTGTGAAAATACATACACAAGGGTTTTTCCTCAAATACTGGTACTTGCTGGAAGTCATAAAACGATAAAACACTTGCACAACAATGCAGAGAACCTCTATTTCTACACATTGTGTCTGTTACTGCACTGAAACTGAAAGATAACTTCCTTTTATAACATTGTCATAAAATAATTAAAATGTTTAGCTATTTTTTTAAATTAACCTCCTGTGTTCCAGTTTCTATTGTTAAAATATATACAGCTAAACAGTTACAATAGTGTATGTACATTTCTTTTCTAATCCAGTAGGGTACACTGTGGATACATTTTATAAAGCTCAGTACTTTACAACCCTTTTCACACACACACTTCTATACCAGCAGTATGATATACACATAACATACAGTTCTAATACATTTTTAAGAAAAGCATATGAGTCATGTTGACATTCACAAATGACATATAATTATTTACAAAATTCCAGATAGCTGGGCTGGCAGTATCTCGTTTTGTGGCAACTATCATTGTCCCCATAACTCTCAGTTTTACAGATTTTTGCAGACTGTCCAGATTTTTTTCTTCATGTTTTTGGTCTGTTCCTCATAAAAATTGTGTTTTTTGACAAATCACTGGGATGATTAAAGGATTAAAATCAATAAATAATGACAATTATTTGAGTTTTAGTTTTCATATCCTTGAGAAAAGGTACGGTAACATAAATCCTGTTATTCTAGCAACTTTCTAAGTTTATAAGAGCAATATTTAAAATGTTTCCCTATTTTTGGACCTTTGTCCCCCCATTTTGTCAGGCTTTTGTCCAGATTTTTTGCAGTAAGAGGTTGAGAGGTATGATTGTCCCTGGTATTCAAATGCCAAAAATGATACAGGAGCCACAGAGGTATTAAAAAAAAAAAACAGAGACAGAAAGAGAGAGAGAGAAGAGAGAGAGAGAAGTAGAGGAATGCTTTGCGCGCGTGTGTGTGTGTGTGTGTGTGTGTGTGTGTGTGTGTGTGTGTGTGTGTGTGTGTGTGTGTGTGTGTGTGTGTGTGTGTGTGTGTGTGTGTGTGTGTGTGTGTGTGTGTGTGTGTGTGTGCGTGTGTAGTTCCTTGGGGAGACAATGAAGGTACTAACTGTTGTATTTCTTTTTCCATTTTTCTTTGTAGGATGACCACACTGGTGTACTTGCAGAAGAATTGGGCAGTGACTGTATCGACAGCAGTGGCCCTATTTCATGTGAAAGTGGCATAGTGGCCATAATTGGAGGCAGAGGAATTACCCAGTAACTGAGGGAGGCAAAGAAAGGGGCAAAGGAATTTAGCATTTCATCTTTGTAGCCAAAGAGGTAATGGAGGAAGGCAGATAAAAGAAAGGAGGCTAAGGTGACATAAGTAACAGCAGTACCACACAGCATAGCAGGGAAAATTGCTTTCCCACACTCATAGCCGGCCTTAGGCATAGGCCAACTAGGCAGCTGCCTAGTCCGCCGCTCTATCAGGGGACCCTTTTCCAGTATTTATTTGGTGTAGGTAGACTGGGATGGGGCACCTGGTGGTGTGGTTGGGGGCACCATGGAGCCCTTTTGCCTAGGGCACCAGTTGACCTAAGGCCACTCCTGCCCACACTCAAGGAGAAGATAATGAAGGACAAGAAACACTGGCTCATTTACAAGCATTCTAAGATTTGTGGAGCATAGGAAATGTTGTTGACAAAGTTAATAGCTGGCAGGGACTTGGGAGGGGTGACAGCAGGCATGATGTAGACCATGATGTGAGCATAGGGGAGAAAGAGATGCCAGTGGTAAGCACTGACTTTTCCTAGCTGCCTTTCAAGCAGGTGAGGGTAGGAGTAGATGAGGATTTAGGACCAAGCATTAAGGGAGAGAGGTATTTAGGTGAGTTTTTCTTTTTGGCAGGAAGAAAAGGTATTTACATTATTATGCCACATATTCCATGAGGTGTGAAAGAGACAATTTGGAGTGGGGATTTTGTTGACATTTTTGACCTTATTGATACAGAGAGAGATCAGTGTTTTTCTGAGGTGGAAGCTCAAGGTGCTATTGACTTTCTGGCAGCTTGAGAGAGAGTAATACTTTGTTATGGTATATCTAGCTTTTCAGAAAATTGAAGGTGGTGTATAGTTCCCTATTTTGGGAATGCAGGTATTCTGACACCTGAATGGAGACAATGTTTGACAAAGTGAGGGTCATCAGCAGGTCTCGCTTTGAAAATGTTATAAGTAAAACCAAAGTTGACTGGGCATTTAATGCATGTAAGTGGAGCTGGAGCATGTACAGGTTTGTCTATTTTTGTTTGCATTGTGGAGGACCACATACTGAGCTTTGATGTTGGTGGAAGAGATGGGGCCTAGAAACCATGTTCCCTCCAGTCCTCAAGAGTATAATAGGATACTGACAGCAATTGAGAGTAGCCTGAGAAAGAGGGTTTTGCTTAGAGGCCAGATCACTCAACCCCCTTTCACGGAGGGGCTAGTCCACTGGTCATGAGTCAAAAAGGCATTTTATCAACCATTGGATGACAAGAGCAGTCTCCTCTCTTGGTCTGCTAACAGTTGAACATTGGGGCTTTGCTGATAAGGATCGAATTTCTTTCAGGCAGGACAGTTTTCATCTTACTGATATATAGGCTGGGATCTCTTTAGTGTACACTCATCCTTGTTTTTGAAAGAGGTGCCTGATAATGATAAGAGTTTGATTATGGAGGACATTTGGCCAGATGTCAGCTTGGTGGGTAGAGGTGCCAGAATATACTGAAGGCTGGGAGCTGGTGGTCTAGAGGGGCATGCATAGACCTGAAAAGGGTATTTTTTTTACTTTTTTCTTCTACTGTTAACTGTGATAGAAGATGTAAAAAATATGCTATGTGTTGAATAGCTGCATATATGGACAACTGCTAATGCATTAAGAAATATTTCCACATAAATGTCATAGTAAAATTATAAATGAAACTACTGTCTCTCATCACCCCATTCCAAGTGTGAATGGGACATTTACTTTTATTTGAATGCCTAAACATTAAAAAAGATTGCCTGTGTGCTAATAACCTGAATGAATAAATGAAAGGAGGCCAGAAGTTTTAACAGGCAACTTTAATCTGTGTGTTATTTGGGCACTGCAACATTTAAACTACATAGTGGGGAACAACAATTGTAATTGTTTTAAAACATGGACTCTATGGTTTCAGTCTGCTTCTGGCCATAGTCCAGACAGCTTAATGTACACTTTATACTGTGAAAGTGGATATAGTGAAGATAGGCTGGCCATTTCCAAATTCAGAATAAAAATTATACACAGAGCTGTCAGCACTATAGTCAGTCCATGCTTCTGTTTCCTTTGGTATGTCCTAGAGTATTGAAGACAATACAATACACACACACGCACACACGCACGCACGCACGCACACACACACACACGCACGCACGCACGCACGCGCACGCACGCACGCGCACGCACGCACGCACACACACACACACACACACACACACACACACACACAGGCACAGCCACAGACCTTGCTACTTAAATCTGTATTAGGAGTTTTCAGTCCAACTGTAGAAAATAATTTTGAAATAAAATGCAAATTTGCATGTAATCAGTTTGGGTTGTATTAAAGTACAGTTGTGGGGGTAAATTTACTACAAAAGTAGATGTTCCAATGGCCCCTGCTGCAGTAGCCTAAGCTATATGATTTATATCCTGCAAAGCTTCAGGACTCATTCCACTCACCCAAACTATTAGCTTGAGCTGAGCTGGCAAAAACAACAGGTTTGGGTGTCAAGACCTTCAGAACATTCATGCCAACTGAAAGAGAGAGAGGCAGATCCCTAAGGAGACATTGTTAGGAAAAAAAAAGCCTACACACTGGAAAAAAACAGGGTTCTTTATATTGATCATTGCTGTGGTAGCCTAAGCTGTATGGATAGATTACCATAGCTTAGAAGTAATGGGAGGTAGAAGAAGGATCCAGGAATGGTCCTAAAAATCTTAACCTAGACCTGGAGAAGGAATGTGGCTTGTTGTGCTTTGCAAAAATATGTACAGAGGACCAAGTTGCTGCTTCTAGCATGCTTCTAGAATTCAACCCTTCCCAAACAACCATAGATGAAAATAAGGCATGATAGAATATGGCTTGATTTTGCTTGAGTTTTGTTGTGGCGGGAATAACAAAAGGTAATAGCCCAAGATATCTATTTGGAAATAGTCTGCTTTGACAGAGTTTGTCTTTTCTCCTTAATTTAACAAGAAATGAACAACTGAGTGGAAGTTTCAAAAAATGTTGTAATGTCAGGATAGTACCTGAAATTTTTGTGGACATCTAAGGTATGAAGAACCCTTTCTCCCTCATAGGTTCATAGGTGTTTACTAGGCTAATGACCACAGGGGCCTTTTTAAGCCTAGCCATGCATCCCAAATCTCTGATGAGTTCTGATACCCTTGATAAGTGTAAATTGGGCCTGGGAGATGAACCATTTACAGGTTACCTGTTTGCATCAGAGGCATAGGTGCCAAACCAGGGATGACTTTCTGGTTTCCCATTCAGTTGTCCAAGTTGCAGTTGAATTAGGTTAGAGAGGAACTCTGCTTCACATGGATGGAGAGCCTGTTCCATAGATGGGGGAATCTCTGGGATACATACCTATCTCTTTAGCAGGTCCTAGTTATATCATAGGCAAGGTTTAAGTCTTTAGAATGGGTAATTCTAGTACTATTTGTTTTGTGGATATGCAAGAGGTCCATCAGAGTGGGGGGTCTGACGATGCTCTGTATGCCAGGGCATAGATCTGTCCTCAAAAGCCTGTAGGAGACAGAATACAGGGATAGGGCCTTGAGGTGGTCTGCACAGGACATATTACTTATGCCCTGTATTCTTTTAGTGAGGAACCTCAGTGAACATTCCAGTTGTTGGATATGCCTGGTTAGGTACATACCAAAGGGGGCATTGTATTCAGTGATAGGTTTGATGATGTCTGGCTCATGGAATAATGCAAGGATATGGATAGTTTGGCATTAAGTAAATTTGAATGCCCACTTTAAGCATAAAGGACAGATTACTTCTCCAGGAAACCCTGTCCTGTTTAATGAAATAATGTTGACCTTCCATAAGAGCTTATAACTCAGATATTCTTCTTGCAGAGGTCGGAGCAAGGAGTAAAACTCTTTTCCATCTTAAGAACCCTGAGTCAGCTAGATGAGCTGGTTCAAATGGAGTAAAGTGTTAGCTTCTATAACACAAATTTAATGCCCCAAGGTGGAGACATTGGTTTTCTTGGAGGTCTCTTATGTAAAACCCCCTTTAAAAATATATTGTCATGGGAATGCCTTGAAAAATTGGATCCATGGGCAGACATGCTGAAATGGCAAACAAATGAACCTTGCCAGAGAAGTAACACAGGCAAATAGAAAAGCAACGCACACAAATATTGTAAAACAAGTGAAACTCTACTTTGAATGGGTACGGGTTATGTTTTTGGCACCAGCTAGAAAACATTTTCCATTTGCTAATATATGATTTTCTAGTAGAGGGCTCTCTTACCCCCATTAGTACCTCCTGCACATCATCCGTAAACAGGTGCCTAAAAGGTACTAAGACCCTAAGATCCAGGGAGTCAGTTAGACTTTTTTGGGGTTGGGATGTATAAAATGCTATTTTATTTAAACAAGAAACATCTTTATTAAATTATCACACAATCATGCATTTACATAAATGAAAACAAACCGTATTGACATATCTTCAGTTGCAAACATTATACATCACTTGTAATCTATCCAATCATTATTAGTCAAACATTGCAAAGTTCATTCAATTCCTGCCATCCCTTAAACCTCAATCCTCCTTTAAAACATTATTCCACATGTAGTGTTCCTACCATTCCTATTTATTCCTAAGCAATTTGTTCCTACACTTTTTGTAAACATCCCATTTCCAATTATTTTATCTCAGTTGCTTTATTTACTACGTCTAGTACAGTTGATTTAGACTTTAATTTCCATTTTTAGTAAATGCTTTTTTGGCAGCCACCATAATTACACTCAGCAAGGCTTTACTATGTCTAGGCAATTCCGATTCTGTATCGCAGATCAAAACATCATTTCCATAGTTACACCAATTTGCTCACCTTTTATTTCTGAAGGAGCTTTCTGCAGGGAAAGTTTAGTCTGCCATTTCATTACAATCCAAAAAATATGTTCTCAATTACCACTTTTGTCTCTGTGCTTGTGTGACTAGATCCAGTTTGTGAAAGAACTTGTGGTACTACTACTTGTCCCTGACCAATTCCAAAGGAAGGGATAAACATTGTTATTTATTTTTATTTATTTATTTTATGTTACATTTGTTAACCGGGAAGGTCAGAATGGACAGAGGTCCATTTTCAGCGGGGGCTGGGGAGAAAGCTCCATGTTACACTATTAGCATTTATACATTTCTAAGTGTTCTTAATGGCATGTTTAGGCGTTACAATATATCAAAGTAGTACAAAAATGAATAGTTACACAGCATGTAATGCATCTAGTAAAACAAACAATTAGTAGACGACTAAAGTGATTTTTTTCTAATATACATTCTCATTCACATATACATTTATACATTCACCTTTGCATACATATATACATATATGCTCATACCCACACATCAAAAATTATAGATATTGAGGTAAGACCAAGATGAGAAGATGAAGAGATCTAATAAGGTATATAACTTTCTCAGATTGAGATTGTATCCTTTAACAGGTACAGATGTAATAGTATACAAGTGTTGGTATGTTTTACCCTATTGTTCTGATGCTGAGTTTGGAGGTAAGGGTAAGCATATTAGGAAGGCTATGTAAGGAAAGTGTTAGAGAGTAGCCTGAGCCAGAAGGGAGTCACCACAATCATCTCAGAGGATTCCTTCCAAATCTTCAGAATTACCTTATATACAAGAATATTCCTGTCCAAGGAAAGGAAAAGGCATTCCAGGCCTCCTTGCATGAAGTCTTGGAGCACAGTTTTGAAAGCTGATTGTGCATTGGGAAGGCAAAAAGGCCTGCTTGAGGAAGTCCCCACAGATGGATCAGCTCTTGGAAGACCCCTGATCTAGTTTCCATTCATGAAGGTCTGCCTTTGTCCTCCCCAGCTTGTCTGCCACATAATTTTGCTCAGACAGAATGTAGGAAGTAGAGTGAGATTCTGCTCTAAAGCTGTATCCTGTGATACCATGGATAGTCTGCATAAGGGAAAAGAGCTGGTGCCCTCTCCTTTTTTATGTACCACCACATCACTGTTGTATTATCTGTAACAAGGTGATTTAGACAGGTGAGTGCCCTGAAAAGGGCAGACTTCTCCTTTACAACGATGTGCTTGTGTCTGTGTTTGTGGTCCCTGATACCTTGCACTTTTATCCCCCCAAGCAAAGTGCAAGGTTGCTGAAGTGACTGACCGTTTTGAAGAAGGAGAGGAGAGGGTGAGACTTGGATTCAGAGCACTTGTTGTCTCCACCAGTGACTTCTCTTCTCACACATACCAGAACTTGAACCTGAAAAAATAAAAAGTGTTGGTGCTGATAAAAAGATACTTCAGATACCATTGTATCTTTCTCATGTATTTCACCAAGGATATATTTCACCTATGTGGAGTCTTGCCAGAGGTATCATGAGATTCATAGATGCCATCAGACTCAGAATCATGACGCATTCCCTCCCTTGCCCATTAAAGGTATCCCAACAGTCACAGAAGATATTGTTAATACCCAGTACATAGTGGCTGCATGTGTAATGCCAGAGGGATCAGGGGAAAACCCTGGAATAGATCTAAATGTAGAAATATTTTTCCTGTGTAAAAAAAAGCTCTTTATACTGAGATTCTCTCTAACCCCTAGCCAATAGCGGCTGCATGTGTAACACCAACGGGATCAGGGGAAAATGCTTGAATAGATTTAAATGAAGATATATGTTTTCCTGTGGAAAAAAGCTCTTTGTACTGAGGTTCTCTTAGAGTCCAAGGTGACTGACTGTTTTGAAGGAGGGGAGAGGGTGAGACTTGGATTCAGAACACTTGATGTCTCCACCAGTGATTTCTCTTCTCACACATCCCAGAATTTGAACATGAAAAGATAAAAAGTGTTGGTGCTGGGAAAAAAGAGACTTCAGATACCATTGTATCTTTATTATGTGGGGTCTTGTATATGAGATCTCCCACCAAAGAGAGAGATTCCTGACACTTCGAAAAAGAGTTTGCATAGATAAGCAAAACATCTAAATATGGAAAAATGTGGACACCATGTAGCCTGCAATGTGCATTAACTGGATCGAAACACTTTGTGATACTCTTAGGGGAGTAGATAGCCCAAAGGGTAAACCGTAGAATGGATATTATCCAGATATATAAAACCTTTAGAAACATCTGAAGCCTTAATGTACAGGAATGCAATGATAAGCATCTTTTAAATTAAGATTACCAAAAATCTCAAATGGGTTTGAAGCCGTAAGAGACTGTGTTGTGAAGGATCTTGAACTTGGGCACCATCACAAAAAACAACCTCCTTCTTGCCACTCTTCACTGATAAAAAACAACACTGACCCAAGACCACTGACTGTGGTACAAAGATAAAAAACAAGGCAAAAAAGTTATAGAACTTTTATTCTTTTCTCTAGCGCTTCGGTGTAACCACCTTTAAAGAGTATCAAACAGTAACAAACATAAGCACACATTTTTATATGCACACCCCACTTAATTAACATCAATTAATCAATAAAATAATTAAAATTTAAAGCAAACATTTCCAATTTAAGTCATTATTAAGACTGTTAGGTACAAGAGTCTTATACTTTAAAATGTAAATATTTTCTTTGTACCTCAACTTTTGTTTTAACAAATTTTCATCTCCACAAAAACAATCCACTGTTTCTAAAACTGCACCCTTTAATTTAGAAACATCGCTATCATGAAACATTTTAAAATGTAAAGAAATTATTTTATCTTTCCTTCTATTCCTAACATCTCTCAAATGCTCCATGAATCTGACACGAAATTCTCTCTTTGTCTCACTTATATAAAATAGGGCACAGGGGCATCTCAACGCATAAATAACCCCTTTACTTCTACAAGAATATACCTCTCTGGGTTCAAATTTGAGTCCATTTATGTTATCAAAAGTTTTTTCCACATACCTACAAACATTACATTTATTGCAGCTTAAAGTCCCTTTTGTAACCAAAAAATTAGGTATATCCACTGCTGGTAGACTAAATTTACCATGTACCACCATATCCTTCAAATTCCATCCCCTTCTATATGAAAACAGGGGCTTATGTGGTAACATTCCTACCAAAAACCTGTCTTCTATTAAATAATCCCAATAGTATTCCACTAAAGTCCTCATTTCCTCACTTTTGATGTCATATACTGACACATAATATATTGTATCTACTTTATCTTGACTAACTTGCAAAAGTCCGTAGGCCATGCAATATCCCATAACCTGATCTACTGCTTCTCCTTCTGGTAACTTTATGTACCTTTTCCCAAACTTTAGTTTCAGCCTCTTTCAAAATATCAGGGTTATAACCCCTATTCAAAAACATATTCCTAGTCTGTTCTAGCTCCCTCTCTAACACATCCTTATCACTGCATAACGTGGAAATACGATGCAACTCCCCATATGGTAAAGCTTTCAAAACATGGGGAGGATGGCAACTAGAAGCATGGAGGTACTGATTCCCATCCATAAATTTCCTATGAACAGTATAGGAAATATTACCATCCAAATTTCCTTCAAGAACCAAATCTAAATATGTCACCTTACTCCCCTTTTGTAGTCCATCAAATGATAGACCAAATGGATTATCATGCATCTCTGATACAAAATGATCCACTTCTTCTAGACCTCCATCACATACAAAAATTAAATCATCTATGTATCGAAAATAAAAATCAACATATTGTCTCATAAAATTTAACTTAAATAAAAATTGAGTTTCAAAAAAAGACATAAAAAGATTGGCATACATGGGGGCAAATGCTGCCCCATGGCCGTACCTTGCCGTTGTCTAAACAATTCATTATTAAAATGAAAAAAATTATTTTTCAAACAAAAATTAATCATTTCCATTACAAAACTAACAAAAGGGCTGTTGCCCAAAAAATAATGGATGGCTTTTAGACCGTCTATATGTTTAATGGAGGTGTACAAACTTCTTACATCAAGTACCAGAAAAAAAAAAATTCTCATTCCATCTTAAAGGGGAGATTCTTTTCAACAAATCTGAACTATCTTGGATGTAAACAGGAGAAGCTTTAACATAAGGCAATAAAATTCTATTGGGCATGATCACAAACTGGTTTAAGAAAAAGGTCCATAACAGGCATTTTTTTTTTAATCAGAAACATTCTTGAATGCAAACCTCTTTCCCACTGGAAAAAAGGAACAATTTCTATTACCCCCCTCCTAATAAACATGTGCTGTAGGACAAGAGGGAGCAGAAGGGGGTTGATCAGGGGATGTGGAATAATTCCCTGCAAAGGAAGGATCTCTTCCCAGTGAGTCAATCTCAGAACCCATTTGTCTTAATCTGTTCCCAAAGAGAGTGAGAAATGATGAATCTGACTTTCAGGAAGGGATAAGAGACTGCCAGGTTGGGAGGTGGGATAAGGCCACTTGCATACTCATTCTGATTTTTTTTGACTGTTCTTTGTTCTTGGGGGGGGGGTCCCTGCTTTTTTATAGGGAACCTCCTCATGATTGTTTTTGCAATGTCTACTTACTGGCATATTGTTGAGACTGTTTGTTTTGTTTTCTTGCTGCAGTTGGACAAGGGACAAAAATAACCTTTGAGTGAGTGAGTGTGTGTGTGTGTGTGTGTGTGTGTGTGTGTGTGTGTGTGTGTGTGTGTGTGTGTGTGTGTGTGTGTGTGTGTTCGTGCCCATTTTGACTGTTCTTTGTTCTGGGGGATTCCTGCTTTTTTATAGGGAACCTCCTCATGATTGTTTTTGCAATGTCTACTTACTGGCATATTGTTGACACTGTTTGTTTTGTTTTTTGTTTTTTTTTTTCTTGCTGCAGTTGGACAAGGGACAAAAATAACCTTTGAGTGTGTGTGTGTGTGTGTGTGTGTGTGTGTGTGTGTGTGTGTGTGTGTGTGTGTGTGTGTGTGTGTGTGTGTGTGTGTGTGTGTGTGTGCTCATGCCCATGAGTATATCTGTATCTGTATGTACAGAAACTACTAGAGACAGTCGATAGATAAACATATAGGTGAACAAATGGGTCTATCTGATAACACCAACACGCCAAACCACCGACAATGAAATAACAGACACGAAAACACCAAAAAAAAAAAAGTTCAAAAACACGAAACTTCACATGCCTGACAAACCAAAATCCCGACAAACAACAAAACAAATACCTTTCCCAAAAAACTCACACACAACACAAGCACACCAAAAACCTTACAAATCTACACTAAACCTTACATACACAACTATCTATGCACTAACCTTAACCCAAACACTAACCCTAAGGTCCGTCACTATCACACACTTACCTTACCTTCACCCTAACCCTAACTCACTTAATCCACCCCAACCCTCATGTCCATCACTATTGCACACTTACCTTACCCGCACCCTAACCCTAGCTCACTTAACCTGCCCCTAAACCTAAACTCCATCACTATCACACACTTACCTTACCCACACCCTGACCCTAACATCCGTCCCTATTGCACACTTACCTTAACATGTCGGTGTTCTCAGTGTCGAGATTCTCAACTGTCGGTCTTCTCCATTGTCGATCTTCCGGTATCGATGTTCTCATTGTCGGCATTCTGCGTTGTCGGCGTTTTCAGGTAGACCCGAACAGATACATTTACACTGACAAAATGATGATTAGAATCTTTGCTTAAGCACTTTACTCAGATATAAATGCTAACATATAACATTTATCTGTTGAGTGCACCATTGCAGAGCTGGAGTATAGAGAAGGAAATACCTATAAAAAGAGAGGTCAATAGAGCCTAGCAATTATTCTAAGAAGCTTATAAAACAAGTTATCATCGGCTTCATCATCAATCCCTTATTTCCAATTTTCTACATGGGGTTGGGGTGTAATGTCAGCTATTCCCATCTCTCTTGATTCAGTGCTGCTTTCCTACCTTCTTCAACGGTCATGCCTGATTGTCGCAGGTCTTCTTTCACACAGTCCATTCCTCTCTTTGCTGGACACCTCATCTCCTCTTGCCTTCTTCTTGTCTGTGGGAGGTTGGCATAATGATTAAAGTGTTTACCTTACAGGCACAAGTTGTAGGGTTTGATTCTCACATGGGGTAATTGGCTAGACTTAACATGGCCTTCAAGGACAGTTAACCTAGTACTAATTCTATGATCTAAATCTTCTTCACTGGATTGTCTTTTGCTTTTCTGCACGTGTCTGAACCACCATAATATGTTTTCTTTGCCCTTATCTGCAATTGGAGCACCTTGGGCTTTTGCTCTGTTGACCTCATTTATTTGACTGCCCCACACTGCACATCCTACCACCCATCTCAGGAACTTATCTCCATCACTTGCAGCTTCCTCAACAGCTCTGTCGTCGCCGCCTAGGTTTCTGTACCATACAGTAGTACTGGTCACACCACTCTTTTATACACTTTCCTTTCCAGATTCTTTGGCATTCATCTGTCATACACCACCCCTAGCACTCTGTGCCAGTTGGTTGCAGCCTGGCTGATTCTAGCTGTGACTTCCCTTCTCCACAGCCACCCTTCATAGGTACTTAAAGCTGTTAACCTGTTCCACTATTTTTGTCTTTTCTGTACTCGGTTACATTCCACATGCCTTCATTTTTGCATTCCATTCCCCCACCCTTTGCAGAAGTTCTTCTTCCGAGCCTACCTACAATGCTACATCATCTGCATATAGCAATTATGTTGATCTGTCACCTCTGACTTGTTTGCTAATGTAGTCCATGACCAGTATAAACAGCAGTGGACTCAGAGCTCAAATCTGATCTACACCCACTTCCACTGGGAACCCCTCTGTGAGTCCAAACACTTTTTGTAGATGTGATACTGGGTCCTTGTACATAGCTTGTGTTAATTCTACTAATAGGTTCATAGGTTCATACTAGGCTATCTGCCTTAGGGCATTTATAAGCCTAGCCAGAATGTGTTTGGCTTTCGCCACCCATTTTAAATTTATTTTGCTATGCCCTTTTTCGAGGTTAGTATACTGTGCCTCTGTCTAACAGTGACACAGAAGTGATACCCGGGGTAAACCTACGATCTCCCATCCACTCATCAAGATTCCTCTTGAAGAGAGTCAATGAGGGACTCTGCCTAACCTGGACTGGGATTTTATTCCAGAGTGAAGGAGCCTCTGGGTTATGAATCTGTCCCTCCAGCATGTCCTATTTATTTCAGTGCTGAGGTTCAAGTCTCTAGAGCGCGTAGCTCGATGGGATTTGGATTTTCTGAGGTGCAGCATGTCCATTAATTCTGGGTTGGACATGGCTTTATACATCAGGCACAGATCGCCTCTGAACAGGCGGTATGCCACTGAGTAGAGCTGGAGTTTCTTTAACCGGGCAGCATATGGCATCTGTTTGAGCCATTTGATCCTCTTGGTGAGGTACTTTTGGGGTCTTTCCAGTTGCTGCAGGTGTCTGGTAAGGTACATCCCAAAAGGGGCATTGTACTCAATTATGGGCCTGATGAGGGATGAGTAAAGAGGCACGATGACCTCCCCTGATCTAGATGTGAATCCCTTCATGATTAGGTGGGCTATATAAAATGTTTTTCTAACCACTTTGGCCACGTGGTTGTCAAATGAGAGATTGCTATCAACTTGGGTCCCCAGGTCCCTAATTACTTCTTCTGTACTTAATGGATTACCACCTATGTGGTAATTTGTGGGCACTTTGTTTTTGCCAAAGGGGATGACTATACACTTTTTGGCATTTAGCTTGAGGCCATGGCTCTGGCACCAGTTGTCTGTTTCTATGAGGCCCTTTTGGAGGATGCTTGTGTCAGATGGAGAGTCGATTATGGCACCCAGTTTGCAGTCATCTGCGAACTTGGTCAGCCACAGTCCTTCCGTGTTGGCCTGTACCTCCGAGACATATATACCGAATAAGAGAAGTCCCAGGACTGAGCCTTGTGGGACACCACTTGTAACTGGTTTAGAGTCTGACATGGCTCCAGCAATTCTAACCATGTGGGTTCTGTCCTTGAGCCAGTTTGCAATCCATCTAGTGACATAGGGGTTTATATTTAAGCTGGTGAGCTTATCTATAATGCCTGAGTGGGGTATTGTATCGAAGACTTTTGAGAGGTCCAGGTAGGCTGTGTGGACCACCTTCCCCTCGTCAATGGCCTTGGTGACTGTTTCAAAGAAATCAACCAGGTTTAAGAGGCAGGATCTGCCCTTAACAAAGCTGAACTGGGTAGGATCCAGTGTCTGTAGGTCCCCAATATCTTTATTTATGAGGTCCATGATGATCCTTTCCATAGCTTTGCAGACCAAGCTAGTCAAGCTTATGGGGCGATAGTTTCCAGGATCCGTTGAGGCACCACCTTTATGGAGAGGGACCACTGTTGCTGTACGCCACTCTTTGGGCACATATCCTGTAGTAAGGCTGAGATTGAACAGTAGTTTTATGTTTGGGTTTAGCTCTTCTTGGAGTTCATGTAGGACGAGCCCGGGACACCGTCTGGTCCCATTGATGCTGTGTTTTTTGCTTTGGAGAGGGCGGCTCTTACCTGAGCATCTGAGATGTCAGGGGGGCAGCACTCTGCTGGGATAGATATTAGCCCTTTTGTTGTGGGGGGGGAGAAGTTTGCGCTGAACCTGTCAGCTAGGATGTTGGCAATGTCTGTGGGTTCGGTGTATTTTTTGTCATTTTGGACTAATTCTGAGCATATCTGGGAATTACCACCCAGGTTCCTAACATAACTAAAGAAAGCCTTGTGATCATCCTTAGTGTCCTGTGCAATTTGTCTCTCGAAGCTGGCCTTAGACAATTTTATGAGTGCCCGTAGTTTTTTGCTAATACTGATCAGTGATGCCTTCCCTTTTTGGGATTTTGCTCTATCATTTAGTAGCTTCCTCCTTCTATTGTATAGTTTGTTTATGGCTGGGGTCCACCAGACAGGATGTCTACCTTTGGAGGATTGGGTCTTGGTTTTATTTGGATCGCATGATCCATGCATTCCTGAAGGTGTTCATAGAATGCGTTTATAAAGGATTCTGCGGTCTGGGCCATATTTTCCACAGGCCCAGGGGCTCTGAAGGATTCCACCTCGGTTTTGAGGAGTGTGAAATTTGCTTTAGAGAAGTTTTTTACTGTGGTTTTCTGGGCAGGGGGTGAGGTCGGGATGTCAATATCCAGTGAGATTATTTTATGGTCTGATCTTACCAGTGAGAGATATACTTCTGGTCTGGAGCATAGAGTCCCCATGTTGGTGATGATTAGGTCCAGTATGTTTTCCCCTCTTGTGGGAGTGGTAACAAGTTGCTCCATAGCATTTGAGTTTATAAATTCTAGGAACCTTTGGGATAATGTTTCTTGAACTTCAAACAAATGCCCAACTGCTCAAATTAGCTTTTTTGGAACCTTGCCATATTATTTCTCCAAATCTTTGAATGCCCGGCTGAACTCTCTCTCTAGTTTCTTATCACCTATCTGTCTCTCTGCAAACATCGGGTAAGTTGTGCGACATCCTGTTCTGAATCTTATTTTTTAATATGCTGCATATTCTGTTATCAGTCACACTTCTCTGGAACCTTCATGCTGAGTGACAGGAGTTTAATACCGCTATTCTGCCTAGAGTTGTGAATACCTTCTTTGTTCTTGTACACTCACACTAGTATGCTTGTTCTTGTACACTCACACTAGTATGCTTATTTTCCAGTCATCTGGGATATCCCTTTCTCTTCATACTATTATGAGTACCTCAGGAGCCATTTTTCCACTAATTCACCTAACATCTTTACTGGCATGACCTCGTCTGACCCTGCTGCTTTCTTTGACTTCATTTTTCATAGTACTGTTCTTACTTCTTCTAGTGTGGGCTCCTCTTGATTGTAGGATGCATCTGGGGCACTACAACGTCTGAGGGGGGTTTCTTCATACTGAAGTTGCTGGAAGTATTCCTTCCATCAGCATTTAATTTCCTGTGGACTGGTGAGCAGGTGGTTTCTGGCATTCCTTGTGAAAGCTTTCTGATGCCACCCTTATATAAAACAAGTTTGTTACAATACAACTTGCTGTTAGCACCACTTAAGAAGTGTGTCAGATGACACTCTCATATACAGCAAATATGCTGCAATATTCCAAAAAAGTAATAATATTGACAACAAACTATTTCCAAGTGAATCTAATTGCTCTTAAGTAAAGACATGGTCTGGTGGACCTCAGCCATTAACAAATTGTATAACAAAAGAAGGAAGCTACTGCACGTCAGAGCAAAATCCCATGAAGGGAAGACATCTCTGATCAACATTAGCAGAAAACTACGTTCTCTCATAAAAACATCCAAGGCCAACTTTGAGAGAAAAATCGCTAAGGACACTAAAGATAACCACAAAGCATTCTTCAGCTATGTTAGAAACCTGGGCGGAAACCCTCAGATATGCTCAGAGTTGGTTCACAACAACAAAAAATACACTGAACCCACAGATATTGCCAACATTCTGGCTGACAGGTTCAGTGCAAATTTCTCCCCCCCTCACCCCCAAAAGAAGAAATACTTATCCCAGCTGAATGTAATCTCCCCGTCATCTCAGATGTCCAAGTGAGAACTGCCCTAAACAAAGCTAAAAACACAGCATCAATGGGACCTGACGGTATCCCGGGTTGCGTGTTACGTGAACTCCAAGAGGAGCTAAACCCACACATAAAAATGCTATTTAACCTTAGCCTTATTTCGGGATATGTACCTGAACAGTGGCGTACAGCAACAGTGGTCCCACTCCACAAAGGGGGTGCCTCTACAGACCCTGGAAACTACTGCCCCATAAGCTTAACCAGCCTAGTCTGCAAAGCTATGGAAAGAATCATTATGGAACTCATAAACAGAGACATAGGGGACCTACAGACACTTGACCCCACCCAGTTCGGCTTTGTAAAGGGCAGATCCTGCCTCTTGAACCTGGTTGACTTTTTTGAAACAGTCACTAGAGCCATTGATAAGGGCAAAACAGTCCATACAGCCTACCTGGACTTGGCTAAGGCCTTCGACACAATACCCCACTCAGGCATCATAGATAGGCTCAACAGCTTAAACGTAAACCCTTATGTCACCAGATGGGTTGCAAACTGGCTAAAGGACAGAACCCATAAAGTTAAAATCGCTGGAGCAATGTCAGACTAAAAGCCAGTCACAAGTGGTGTCCCACAGGGATCTGTCCTGGGACCCCTCTTGCTCGGCATTTATTTCTCAGATGTTAAAGCAAATGTGGGAGGGCTGTAGCTGACAAAGTTCGCAGATGACTGCAAACTAGGCACCATAGTCAATACACCAGCGGACACATACATCCTACAAAAAGGCCTCACAGAAACGGACAACTGGTGCCGGAGTCATGGCCTTAAACTAAATGCCAAAAAATGTATAGACATCCCCTTTGGGAAAAACAAAGTACTCACAAATTATCACATAGACAGCAACCCACTGAGTATGGAAAAAGTAATCTGAGACCTAGGGACCCAAGTCGACAGCGACCTCTCATTTGACACCCACGTTGCCAAAGTGGTTAGAAAAACATTCTACCTTGCACACCTCATCATGAAGGGATTCACATCCAGATCCAAGGATATCATTGTACCCCTATACTCCTCCCTCATCAGACCCATGATTGAGTACAATGCCCCATTTGGTATGTACCTCACCCGGCATCTGCAACAGCTGGAGATACCACAAAAGTACCTCACCAAGAGGATCAAGGGTCTCCAACATATGTCTTATTCTGCCAGACTAAAGAAACTTCAGCTCTATTCAGTAGCATACCGCCTGCTCAGAGGTGATCTCTGCCTGACGTACAAGGCCATGTCCAATCAGGATCTGATGGACATGCTCCACCTCAAAAAATCCAAATCCATCAGGACCACGAGAGCTAAAGACTTAAACCTCGGCACAAGTATGAATAGGACATGCTTGAGGGATAGATTCATAACCCAGAGGCTTCCCATGCTTTGGAACAAGATCCCAGTTCGTATTAGGCAGAGCCCCTCACTGACTCTCTTCAAGAGAAATCTTGATGAGTGGATGGGAGATCGTAAATTTACCCCAGGGGTCACATCTGTGTCACTGCTAGACAGGGGCACAGTAAACTAATTCTATTATATAAGGGGACCTTCATTGTGTCACTACCAGACAGAAACACAGTATTCTAAATTTATTCTGTACATTTTTTGTACCACTTCATGGGGTGGCAAAGCCACATCACTATGGCTAGGCTTACAAATGCCCCAGGGCAGATAGCCTAGTACTATACTATGAAACTATGAAACTATGACATGATTTAAATAAAATCAGACATAAGCACATTACATAATAACTAGCCTTGAATGCATAGGAAAACACAGCACAGCACATAAGAACTTTGCACTACAATTACATATACAGTATATACATATATATATATATATATATATATATATATACACACACACAGAGTTTTAGTTTTAATGACCTCTCTAAATTAATAATAATTGTAGAATACTTGCTGATTATCCACTATGATCATGCAAATTTTAATTACAAGTTTAAATATGTAGATTAAACATTAATGGGGGAATGGGGTAAAAATACAATCTGACAAGATTTTTTTCTCTCTGACTAAACAATGAGCACATTTTTTTAATAGATAATCATAATGCCAGTATTTCAATATATTCATCTGTGCACCTGGAGAAATATGAGCAACTGAATACAGAAGGTATTCTGTGGCAACAACTATCCTTTCTTTTTTGGATGCTGTAGTTAAAATGCTACAGGCGTGCCATTTGTATATGCAAGATGATTCAACAGACAAGGGGAAACCAAGAAGATTTGACAAAAAAGCTGTCTGAGAAATGGTGTACATCATTAAATAATATCTGTGACAGATTCATTGGAATGACACAATGCATACATGCATTAGAGACAATGCCCATTTAGAGAATCAGGTTGCTTGATTCTGCAATTTGTTAAATTGTTTAAAAGAACCATCCATAATCCATACCCAGGCATGATTTCATTAAGTTATTTATAGCAGAATGACATATCTCTGCACTGAGGGGCTGGAAGCTTGATATTTATAAAGGTCTTTTTATGCATTTTAGGGAGATAATGCTGGCAGCAGATGAATCTCTGAAAACACATTTCAGCCAGTATTCCAGAAAATCGCTGAACAACAGCTACATGATAAAACGAATGATGACATGTGAGCCATTCTCAAGTTTTGCCTCTGAGCAACTCTACCTGCTTTACTGATGCTTACTACTTTGGCAGATAGCATTATGAAGGCGCAATCCAATGGGCTAGAGGACAGAGGGAGATCAAATAGACAGACAATGAACCCAATTTCCTATTCACTACCCATGTGCATGTAGCAATAACAAGTAAAAACACCAGCGGCATGTTAATGCATATGGAAACTGGCACAGCAACGGAGTGAAAACATCGACAAAGCTAACTGAGAATAGTGATATGCATAAACAAGTGTCTACAAACATGCACACGCACACATGCACGTATAAAATTAGTAAATAAACTAAGGAGTTAATGGTGTTGTAAGACTTCTTGCTGCTGCTTTAAGGAAAATATCACTGTTTTATCATGTTATATTGTGCACAGTTTCCTCTTAGGAAATAAAAACCTCTTGTAAGTTTTCAAACAACGAGACAGCATTTTAATTCTAACACACAGTGCAATTTTTCAGAAAAATACAGCATTACAATCCACTTCTATAAAAAA
Source organism: Protopterus annectens (assembly GCF_019279795.1). Lineage (NCBI taxonomy): Eukaryota > Metazoa > Chordata > Ceratodontiformes > Protopteridae > Protopterus > Protopterus annectens. The sequence continues at coordinate 1,932,953,110 of NC_056728.1, read as the reverse complement.
TGAATTTATTAACTAATGGTTTTAGTCTAACTGCTAGAAATTATTAAATTTATCCGAAAGCTAGTATTTTGACATCTGTGCCACTCTTCCCTGAGTTAAGGGTTCTATACCTCATTTATTATTGGCAACTGTGTGGAAAAACAGTAAGCACTCATTGCATTATATAAATACATACTAACAATGACAAACTGTACATACTTTCCAAGCAGCAACAAGCCCAAATGTGTTGTAAGGAATAAAGCACATGTGTCACGTGTCTTTTATATTCGGGTGTACTACTGACAGGTCAGCTGACCTGCTCCTCACCAAATGTAATGTGGTTTCTACATAATGATCAACAACTGAACAAAGCAATTAAAATTTATTTTTTGCCCAAAAGCAAGGACCCCCTTTACTCTGAATTTGAAAGAATTTTCCCTGGCTCATTCCTTACTTAAATAGTCACAAACCTATGAGGTCCATGGTAAACACCATGAAATGATATCAACAGCATCCACATAAGCTGAGAGCTCACACTCACGTCCTTTAACAGCAAACTCTTTCAAAGAAACATAACTTTGTGTAAATGGCATACACGAGTCAATGGATGACCGCTTTTTTTCTCTGCTTACACGCATCA